>NW_017300158.1:628065-668566 GCF_001594075.2 Trachymyrmex cornetzi
GGGGGGAGGGGGGAGAGAGAGCACGTGTATGTACACCATCATCTCTCAAACTTACGGAGGCGAGTATCCGGTGGATATTTTGCTGGATGTTTTCATATACATCCAACAGCGGCAAGGGAGAAGCCGAGGTAGCACTTCGCTGCTGTAAAACAGAGCATTATTATCCTTCTAGTCCATTACCCAGGACACTACGGAGGCCGGGAAGTCGGGTGGAAGAGGATGCTATAGCAAAAACCAAAAACCCAGGCAACTACGGGCAAGGGCCATTGACTCCAACACTACCGCCTTTCAGCCCTCGACGTGATTTATCTCCGGATTCTTGGTTTTTGACTTTCATCTCTCGTTCGAATACCGCGAGCTGCTTCGCCCTTTTTACCATATCTCGCCCGTGGCGTTTTGATTTTTCCCCAGATTTTAATATTCCACTCAGTGCGCACTGCGATTCTCTATGCGGCGCTAAACACGATCTCATTTTGATATCGACCGAAATAATATATTCGGCAACAGGGTGGCAAATATAAAAAGTAAGGGAATCGCGTTCTGACGAGTAAATGAAAAGTAAGGGAGTAAATACATTGTGCTCCTACGAATTGAAAGCATTTTCATCTTCTTCCTTTTATTCGTGCAAATTTACATTTTGTCACGTTATACATTACATTTAAAACTTTCGCTGTGTATATCTGTCAACTTCGTGAATCAAGTCGCATGACATAACAATACAATAGATTAATATAATTTTAAATCGAGATCCAAGAACTCGCGCGCTGCTTTTCTAAATATATACTGAAAGAAATATTTGGTATGTATATATAACCATTTATTTTGTTGATATGGGATTAACAAAAACTTTCTTACTTTTTCATTAGATTTTGATCAAAATAACAAATTTAATTATTCCAACCAAATTTGTTATCCTAATCAAAATGTGGTTATATATTCCAAAACATTTCCCTCAGTGTACAATACTCTTAATGTTACTCTTGTAAACGCAACAGGTAATATACTGAAAAATATACAAATTTATTTGAAAGAAATTTGCGAAAAGTGGACGAATTAACGTCCTACTTTCGATGTAGCCACGTAATTAAATCCAAACCAGCATGATCAAGAACCCCTTAATTACGGAGTTTAATAAGTTCTAGGCAGTCGAGCGCCTTGAGCGTTTACAAAACGCGACGAGTTCCGCGTTCGTCGAACTGAACCCCTTTCAGCCCCCTGCGTCTACAACTCTCTTCCGAAACGCCACTTCCACCCTTCGATTCGTCGGCATCGAATGCCGATGAAGTATGTGTCAGTATCACGGCCGTGGAAAGTTTTCGGTCTATGCGAAACGAGGCCGTTGTTGAAATATCTCGAAAGGTCTCGCCATCCCCTTCCTCTCTCTCTCTTCTCTCTCTCTCTCTCTCGCCAATTCCCCTCGTCGAGCAAGCAACATAATATCATGCTACCCCAAATCTAAGCATATTTAAGCCGGGACGGGAAAGAAATATAGGTGCGTTCGCCGAGGCGGACTTGCCGCAGAGGGAAAAGGCGGGGTACAAGGGGGTAGCTGCATATCCACTTTTTTATATACTCTCGCCATGGAAGGTTATGAACACGGAGCTGGAGGCATATGAATAAAGTGGCCAAGTTTTTGCCACGTATATCACAGGGTAACGTTCGCGCCCGGTTTAAAGCGATTATATATATGCTCGCGGCTCGATGTAATGTTACTTCTTTCCATGCGGCACAATAGGGCCCCCGTTTAACCGCGCTTGAGTAATTACAGGCTGGCAGGCGATGGATAGTTTTGTCCGCGAGCAATTTTCTGCGATTCGCGCCCGCTCCAATATTCGGTTATTAAAGTAGATGACGTACGCCCGTAATTACAAATTTAGTTATAATTGCAATATTTCAAAGGGTGAATTTTATGATAGATATTAATTCTGTGGAACAACATCGATGCTTGTTAGATATGAAAACTTGCCCTAAAGATTTCGAAAAAATTGTAATTTACAGTTTTATGATTATTTTTTACGATTTATCTTTTTACGTTTGTATATAATATAAATTAAATAGAACATATTACGTAGAAATTATACTTGGTTGGAAAAAAATTTAGATTAATTTAATTTGAGCTTAGAAAAATTAAAAAAAAAGTTTATTTAAAGATTATAACAGTTCTCCTTTAAATGTCGATATAAGCTCAGTAATATCATATACCCCGTGCTAATGTGCCAAAATAATGCTCTGACAGCGTGCCAACACTCGCATAATAAAGCAACCAAAAGAAACCATTATTTATCCTAACGACCAATAAATCTCGTTGCACAGTACGTGTATTATAGTCGCGATGACATAATATACTATAGTAAATGATTCGATTCGACCCGTAATTAATCAGTCTATGACTTGCGTAAACCACGTATTCAACAAATATCTCTCTCCTCGAGCATTTACTATCTCGCAATAATATTCTCACACTCTATTCGTCAAAGTCCACGAGTTTCAATCTGTCTATTGGCGGATGGCTCTGTGGCGTTTACATCTTTATACGACGCTTCAGAGTATAGACGAAGCTTTCTTCATCCCTCAAGTCTAATCAGGAAGAGTAAACCGGCAACGATGACGGCAGGGGGTGAAAGAACGGAAGAATGAGCTAAAAAGAGGAAGCCGGGGTGGTTTCAGAGGGTGTTTTACCCGGGGTGAGTTAGAATCGATGTGTTATCCAGAACAGTCGTTGACTGAAAATGAAGAGAGACAGGAAAGAGGAAGAGAGAGAAAGTTAAAGGGATGAATTTATATCGCGATGAAACGAAAAGAGTGGAGCACGGAAGGAAGAACGGTTTCGTGTATATACATGTATATACCAGTAAAAGCGAGACAGAGAAAGATAAAAGCGAACATCTGAAAGCAGAAGGAGCAATGAGAAACGAAGGGAAATATCCTACAGTAGTACGAATAGCAAGGTAGTTAGCCAATCGCATTGCTGCGCTACACCACAGGAATATGAATGAGCGAAAAGCTCACCGCGTTTTATAATTTTCTTCCGTTTGTGCGTCAGTGAGATAAAGCAAGGCGAATAACGGAGAAGAAGAGAGAAGAGAAAGAGATAAAAGTCGCGACATGATTTTTTGTTTATGTAAGCTTTGATTGAAAATATCTATTCCTCTTGCGTACGAAAGGAATTTTCATAAGTATAAATTATTTACACGCAATACCACATGCTATTATTGAAAAATTAATCGAAGGTATATGTTTTGTCTAACTGTCTGTATTTTATATTAAAAATTTCTATTTTTCATATAAAATGAAAACTACCTACGTGTGTAATTTGTTCGTGCGAAATAACTTTTTTTTACACATCGAAAGATAGTCGATTTGGATTTTAATAGCAAATACGTTAAACGTATATTGGTATGAAAAAAATAAACGGAATGATATACTGATCTACACAATAAGCATTATACCTCATGTAATGTTTTAATGTTATCTTTGTCTAAACTAATTATTATACATACGAACTTAATTGAGGTTTGTTTTATCGACCTCTTTTTGAAAAATTCATTGTACAATTCTAGAGAGAACCGCTTTGCTTCAATTCAGAATGAAAATTGCAATGAAATGAGAACTTGCCATTCACATAGACCATAGAGACATGCGTGTCCAACAAATGCTCATACGCCGCTTATTGCGACGGGATTCGCATAAAATGCGAAGTGAAAGCTCGCATACGACAAAATTGACGTTGTGTGTGATATCAAACGGAATTTAATATGAGCAGCGAGGCTTCGTTATCAGCATCGTGGGGCACAGCACTCCATTTCATTAAATTTGTTCGATAAAAGCACCGCTGTATTTTACAAACTAACAAACGAAATAGCGAGGCTAATGGCTATCGCTGTTGGCGAGTAAAAGGATCCCTTAAAAATAGTATACAGTTCTTTCTCTCTCTCTCCCTCTCCCCCCCTCCTCTCTCTCTCTCTCTCCCACACACACACACACTTACTCAGAGCAACACATCGGCGATAACCGTTGTACGTGCTCTGCTATTTAATAGAATCTTAAACCAACAGTACAGTAGTAACATGCTGCTTGTTATGAGGTTTTTCGCAAGTCACGTACAAGTTGCATACAAATAGTAGACTTAATGTCGATCTCAATTTTTCTCACGAATAATATTAATTTTTTATTCTTTAGACAGAACAGCCGTAATAAGAGAAGATCTATGTGCGTTCGCAACACTAACACTTTGTTTTATACTATCATAGATCGGGTATCCATGCATCCATTATTCGTTTGTACCTGATATCATAATAAGCTTTCTTAATTATGTTCTGCGACATAAAAGGATTGTTGGCAAAGGCAACGGATGAAAGAAGCTCACAGTAAAGTGGAGATTATTAAAAATAGAGAGTGCGTGCACAATGAAATAAGACGTATATCGTGAATGCTTCTTGATCCCAGAATGATCCCCTTCTGCGTGGAGCTTATCTTTGCATTTGTGCGGCATATATGTATATGTACATCCCGTGGCAATGTCTGCTTATGTGTGTATACACGGGGGCGGCGGCAGAAATGGTAAACTAAATCAAAGAATTTCGCGGATTTACCGACGTGCAATCCCAGGATACTGCAAATGCACGGTCTCGGTAACCTCTTGTAGAATATTTCTCAGGAACCCGGTGGTTGCCTTTCCGCTATTTCTCTCTTTCTCTCCGGCATACCCTACGAAGACCGCTTCGTGAGAAAAAGCTCTCCCCCGGGTATTACCGATCTTTCGACCTCGTTTCTCGGTTGCCTCGTAACTCTCCCACTATTTGTTATCGTTCCTTATCTCGGTCAACTTTAAACGGCCGTATACGCGCGAGTTATCACGCTCTCTCTAAACTGTTTCGCTCTGTTACATTCGAGCGAGTTACCGCGCACCTTGGTGGATTATTATTGCTCCGACGAAAATTGAAACCGATAACGACGAAGTATCACGAGTGAGAAAGAAATTTTTATTTCGCTAGTGTTGCGAATTGCGTTGCCATTTGACGTTATCTCGAATCGATTGCGAAACTGTAAATAGAAGTTACCAGCGCTCGGCCTGATGGATTGGTTTCCGTAATTACTCGATTTCAATGGAATACTATTGGAAAAATTATTCATCAATAGAGTAATAAATTAATTTCTCGTATCCGCATCCATACAAATCCAAGAAATTTAACTACTGAAATAATTTATGCCTTCTGTATGTGTTTATTAAAATTTAATATACCGTAAGAATGTATTATTAATTATTGCATCTCAATTATTTTTAATAACAATAGTTATAAAGAGATATACGTAATATGGATAATATATTTTATTATAATAAAATCTAAAGAGAGTTAATGTTGCATATAACAGTATTATATTAATTATTTAGCAATTTTGCCTACAATTGTTTATATAATATATATTTCTCTTTTATCGTTACGTTTTTCCTTTTTTCTCGTCCTCTCTATTTCTGTTATCCGATTGTTATTGTTTGTTACGGTGCGTTATCGAAAGTCATATCTAGCACACTCCCGTGACAGTATCGTGTCAATTTCATCGATCAAACCCATCCAATCTCTCGCCTCACAAGTGACGCGGCGTAAAGTAACGACGATAAAGCTGCGCAAGCACGACGCCGGGTAGGGTGATAGTAATGAAATTTGATAAAGTTATACCGCGAAGCTTTGTCGTTCTTACTGTCACTCTCGTGAAGAAATATATCAAGCAGTAGATGAATAAAGTAAAAGAAAACAACAAAAAGTAAACCGTATAAAATGTAACTTCAACGAATAGTATCGTCAATGTGGAAAATAATAAAAGAAGAAACATGATGTTTAGAAGAAATAATGTTTAACGTAGAAAGTTATATACTCCTATCCTCCCTACACACACACACACACACATACACCCTCCCTTTCTCACTTTTTCTCTCTCACTCATTCTTTTTCTTTTTTCTTTTTCCCATGTTATCACTGAAGAATTATTCATTGAGAGAAATTAATTCTTTATTGCTTATGTACTTATCTTCGAAGGACTAAGCAACATTCTAAGAATGTCATTACATGATGAGTTTTCCTTAATGATTGCTTAATTGAGGAAAAACAAAGCACGATATAGGATTGTATTAGGTTGTCTGGAAAGTTTGTTTCAAATCTTCTAAGTAAGTTCTATATAAAATTTAGAACAAACTTTCTGAACAACCTAATAGATATGTGATTACAAGGTAAAAGAGAAGAAATAATATGAATTGGATGAATGAGAACACTTGAGTACTGGCGGTGAAGACTTAAGAAGACGAAAGAGAGAAAAGCTGGGCTCGTTTTACGCTTTACGCTTCTCGCTCTCTTTGCTCTAGCGAGAAGCTTTATACGTTTCTCGTTCGCTGGTTCTCTTATTTGCCTTTATATTGTCGGCATGCGTGTGCGCCGCAAGGCACCGTCGTAAATGTATAGCACCTACTATGCGTGCACAGTCAACGCATGCATTACTGCGTCGCGTCGTTTTGAATGAAATTTTCCTGGCTGTCATCATCGTCGTCGTCGTCGTCGTCGTCGTCGTCGTAGTCGTAGTCGTCTTGGTTCTACTTGCCGTCTCTCCTTCCGTGAACGAGTCGCTCACTAAGCGTCTCCGTCGAGTTAAAACTCAGCAATGATAATGTTGAGTAGGAGCTGCGGAGAGAGCAAAATGATAGAGGGCACCAACGAGGAAGAGAAGGTACGAAATGAGGGTGAAATGAGGATGGGGATAGGCAAGGAGAATGTCATATACAATTCATACGTACAAACCTTGCGAGACATTTAGGATGCACATCCGGTTGCCAAGATGGCCGACCGTCGACTTCCGGCCCGGCAGGGAGTTGACTTTCGTATTGCCATTGTGTGCCAACTTGCACAAAGATTCTCTCTCTCTTCCTTCTCTCGTTCTCCTCGCAATTCCTCTGTTTCATCCTCTCTCTCTCTCTCTCTCTCTCTCTCTCTCTCTCTCTCTCTCTCTTTCGTTCTATTCTGTGTCATGTCTTCTTTCTTCTCGACAAACTTTAGCTTTATCTCTCACTGATGTATATGACAATAATGTATCGGAAAACACGTGTTAAAGTGTTGTGTAAAGTACACATATCTATTACGACATTAATAATTTCGACTTCGCTGTTTCCTGTATGAATTAATTATTCATAAGAAGTAATGTATTTACGTGAAATTTTGTTTATCGACGAATGTCACTCAAACGTAATATTTAACAAAGGATTGTCGTAAATAATCTTTCGTACAACGTAAAATATATGTTGGCATTTGAAATATAGTTATCGCGTTATGGAGGTTTTATAGAAAAGTTATAAATTCATGTGGGTACCCGTACGCGCAGACACCTTTCGGCGGCATCGATCATTCGAGGAATTTCCATTTGAAGTTTCCATAAATAATAACAAACATAACAATAAATAACGACAGTGTCGGGCGGAAAGCGAAATATATGCAGCCTTCGTTAATGCATAAAGATGTTAAAAATTCAATCAGCTTCGCGAAAATGTTTCGCGAGAGAACAAATGTTCAATAGAATTAATTATTCGGCCAGACAAGCTTTCAACAGTGGAATTGTTCAATGTCATTTTTCATACGCGGGAATACGCAAATGTGTCACTGGCTTACAGAAGACTGACAATTGCTATCACCGAAATTTGTATCCAACGCATTGCAAACCCAGATTTACGCTTTTGACACAAAGTAAGGAAAGAGATACGATATTGCGCTTGACGCCGCGCGTTGAAAATTAGCGTTTCCATTTAAACAAATCGATTTAACGGTGATACAAACGAGCCACTGTAACCGCTGCTTTCACGAGCAATTTGCGCGAATTCGGGATCAATCTGAAGAGTAGTCGTATTTTACCGTTTTTCCCCACGGGGGCCTCGACGTGTTCTCTCTTTTTTGCCAATTAGAATATTAACGATTTATTGCCGGCGATGTTGGCAGACTGCGCGATTCGGTCATCCTGACTGCTGCTGCCGGCGTATACGCGATAAAGTTTTTGCTTAAAAAGTCCCTGTCCGTTTAAGATATTCCGGTCTGGTATAGCTGGGGTTGGCTAAAACATCAGGAATAGGAGACGGAGAGGCCACTTTCCTGATATCCCTCGGGATGAGATGCTATGTTTCGCCATGCTGCGCGCGCCCTTATCTCACTAGAGTCATAGTTCACATCGAGGAGGGCTTTTGAAACTCTTTGTTTATGGCTAGCCACAGACTTGAACAGACTTCAACCCTTTGTGACCCTACATAACCGTCGATGAATTGGATTACAAATTTTAATATATGGTTTTCGAAACAGAATTAATTTTTTATGCTATATCATAAATTATAAGAAAATATATATGTCGTATACAAGTTGTAAATTTTATATTAATAGAAGAATTTAAAGTATATCATATTCTTCAAAATAACAATATATTATATATACTGCTTAATATTATATTTATACAATTCCTTAATAAATTGGATTCTTCTAAAATATTAAAAGCATTACAAAATAAAATCTATATTAGTCTCTCTTAAACTGTCATTCGTCTCATAAACCCATGGCTCTACGCGTCTATAATCCAGTAGTTTTCTCATGATCGACACTTCCTTTCATCGGCTATTCCGACTCGAAGCGGTGGAAAATTTTATGCGACGGCTGACGTCCCCGCAAACACTCGGTCTCTCGCACTATCAATATTTGGTATATGCATATTCTGGCATTGGGGACGAAGAGTTACGGTCGACGAAGGGCGTTTTCCTCCCCCGCAAAAGAAGGGGAGAATCGGTCTCGGGGGTCGAGAATTGTAATCGCGAAGGTGTACTTCGAGGTACGTTCCCCTCTTTGCCCACAGTATGTAGCTTTCGTGCGGCGACACCGTATCTCCAAGTTCAATGTTTGCTCAGCTTGATTCATATCCCTTGGCCCACTCATCCCTATTATCCTTGGCTCTCCACAGGACTCCGTACCCCATCCCTCTCTAAACCTGTACCTGCCTATATCGCGTCTCGCGTAGAAAGACATAGTCATGTACTCCTTGTTCCCTTTCGCTCTTTTTACATGCGTGAGTATGCGTATATGTGTACATACACGTATATATATATATATACGCAATGACATTGGCGGATAAGTTCGTAAGCTCTTTTAAGACTGTGCTTTTGAATTGAATTCAAGAAGCATTTATGGTCAACTCGAGAACGAGAAAAAAATAGCTCAATGTTAATTTCGAATAATTTTACACATTTTCGCTTGAACTTAAAATTAAATTATACATTAATTAATATATGTGTATGTATGTATGTATATATGCATATATTATAATATATATAGTATATATATATATATTATATAATGTTATATATAAGCACACGTATATAATTCAAGATTAAATATGATTAGGATTGAAAAAACAATTTTTCTTTTGTCCTTTTATATACCTATACATAAACAGTTAGTTGATATTAAATATAATTAAAGTAAACATTGTAGATAATATTTTTACTATAATAAATATAATTATAATTATTTTTATTGCAGAGAGAGAGAGAGAGAGAGAGAGATATATTTACGATTATTTGCTGCAATCACTTCTGCTCTTTTACCTTTATATAGTTTCAAGCATTACCTTCTTCACGCTTTCAAGCTTCTGTTCTGTTTACAAAGCTGTTGAAGAGAGAGAGAAAGAGAGAGAGAAATTATTCCTTTTCAAACAATAATTACGATCCTTCCAATTTACAGAAGCTCGATAAAATATTCGATTATTAAGAAGCAATATAGCTCCTAATCTTTTTTTGATATATAAAATTTAATGTAAATCTTAAAATATATTCACAAATTTTAGTCTGAACAAATTAAATACTTTATTTACCGACATATATATATATATATATATATATATATATATATATTAGCAAATCCTCTATTTCTACCATTCTTAAAAAATATTCATAAATACTTTACTATATTTAACAATATAAGTTTCGACAAAATAACGATCAAAAAATATTATTTTATTTAAAATAATTTACTATAAATTTTTTTATTAGATTGTGTGTGCTATAGTATTGTATAGATGTTATTATAAGAATTAAGATATCTAAGAGCGCAGTCAGGTTTGAAATGTTCAACTAGACCAGGCGTTTTAAGAGAAGCGTAAATTGCAAAGTACAATTGTGCAAAAATCCACGTATGAAGTAATAAGAAAATTTGAGGACGGCGCACGGTATCATTTGTCATTGTCAGCCTGACCTCGAATGTGCAGACGGACGTTCCACATTGTTCTATTTCTATGCTTTTAACAATATTGTACATCACGTTGGCTTCTTCTCTTTTCACTCTGCTTCTTTTGTTGTCCTTCCTTGTCTAACTTCAACTCCTCTCAGTCACTCAAGTCAGCGGACGATCTATCTTCATGCGGTAAGAAAGGGACATCCAACAACCACCTTTACGATCCTTTAGAAGACACCACAATTTAGCCTTAATTTCACGCTAGGATTTGCGAAGGCAACAGAATTGTATCATTCGGCTTCCATAAACTAACAGCTATTGCAGGTGAGAGAGATACGAGAATAAAGCCTGAAATCAAAAGATAGCTTTATTATAAATACTTGATTAAAGTTGGTTATAATAAAGTCTGTTCATCACTTATCTTGTAAACTGCTGTAGTTACTTCTAGAAACAGCTTATTATTCTAGCAACTTGTATATCTTCTAATAATTCTACAAATTTTCATTTGGTAATCCAAACGAAAAGTAATAAAACCTTTAGGTTTTATATAAATAATATAATAATAACAATAATAATAATATAATCACTAACAATAAGATCAGTTTAAAATTACTACAGTTATGAAAAATATTTTGAAATCTCTTTGTCTCTCTTTCTTTTTTTTCATACTATTTATTTAATTTTCGACTCTTATATATTATCATTTATTTTAATAGTTGAAAAAATTGTTTACAAAGTTAAATAGTAGTAAGTTTGTTTTGAGAACTTTGTAAAGAATTAAAAAAAAATTTATTTTCTGTTTCAGGTAAGACAGCCAATTTTTGCGAGGCATAGTATTATTCGGTACAAAATTTTGATGCTGCGTTAAGTCACATGTGAGCAGAAACTTTATTATACATATATTCGAATTCACGAATTACGAACTCTACGAACTGCATGCCGTATTATGCGTTTATTTAGTTCTGAAGCTCTGCTTAATATCACATTAAGAATATAATTATTACGAGCCTTTTCCAAAAAATAACTTTCTCGTCCTTTTTCCCGCATTAACCAAAACTTTGATATTAAGCACTTGAATATTCATGGCGCGGCTTTTATTACATGAATAACATTACCTTTCTTCACTCCGCAGCGCGAAGCATTAGGGACGTAAATCACGGCTCGAGTTCATACATTTTACATGATTTTAGTTTATAACGCGCAGTTAGCGTGGATCATTAATTTCAATAATCCTTCAGATATTGCTCGCACATAGACGCAACTATATAAATGTAACTCTTGAATGAAATCGTAAACCAATATTAACTCCAGTATGCATAATACTCTTAAATATATATAGAATAAATAAATATATATATATATATATATATATATATATATATATATATATGTGTTATAACTGCAGAAAATTAAATTTAATTTAAATATAAAATTCTGCTATCTGAATGGTAATATTAAATTTGAATTAGGTTTATTTTTTAATTTTTTATAATTGAATAAATTCTACATTAAATTGAATTGATTACTTAATGCATGTGTATGTTCAAACTTTTATTTATTAAGAGATCAAAATACTTAATTTTTATATGAAACATAAATTATTTTATTCTTTTTAATTTTTATAATTTTTGTATATTTGTTATATTTAAACTTTTTATTTTATAAAATAATTAACAATAAATAATAATATAATTTAAATATTCAAAATATTAGTAAGAATTGTTTAAAAATCATGTAAAACGTAATTTAATCTTTTCAATGTATAGTAATTGTATTAATGTACAATTTATTATTATATGCTTTGTAAAAATATGTTTAATAGAAGATATCATATTATATAACTACATATATTTTTAAATTATTAATTTTATTAATGTAATCTTATTTAACGAAGGGCTTTTACAAAGCACAATGAACGTATTAAATTTCATTCGCATAGTACAACTCCGCTGTAAATGAAGACAGGCAACCGATTATAGAGCATGACCACGTACAACAGTGACTAAGGACAGCAAGGGTGAAAACCAACCCTTGCGCACCTGCCCGCTCCCATGTTCGATTAGCGATGAATTATCCCCAACCAAGCTCCCATGCCAGTAATTCTACCTGTTGGTCTAAATCTCAGTTCTCCCACTGATTATTCAGCTATCAAGCATTTTCGAACGTTAACGTTTAAATCAATCGAGCTTTATATCCCATGCGTTTCACGAGAGAATGCCTGTGCAACGTGGTAAAAAAAATTAGTTTTACTTACGTTATATATGTAAAGAAACATTTCAAAATTAATAAATCTCTAGAAAATGTAAATGATTAAATGAACGAAATTTTTATCTGACATTGGCGCAAAACAATTTTTAGTCTGACAGAATTACTGATCAATTGATATTGTCTAAATTATTCTTAATGAATTGTGCCAACGACAGTAGCGGAAACCATTGTAGAGATCCAATTCATTCCAAATTTACTCTGCCTTGCAGCAGACACGTGATCAATAGTTAGAAATACTCTACGAGAAGAGAGAGAGGGAAGTGATCATGTATACTTTTTTCATTTCATAAAAATTCTGGTTTCGCTAAATTTGAAAATCAATTTTGTTTCCCTTTGAACGATGTATTTCAATCGCCATTGGTATTGTATCATTAAATTGCTTAACGTATAAAATACAAATTATTTCTTTACAAATAGAAATTGTATCGAAATAGACAATTTACTTTATTCATTATAATAAATTATTATGAAAAAGCATATGTTACACAGTTTTCTTAGATTTCCAATTTATTTATATATTATAATATACGCTATAAAAATAGTTATCGAGTTGCATCGACTTATGTTTGATTGAAAACTTTAATCTTCCTTGTGCTGGAAGGTCTCCAAATATTTGACAATAAATAATTCTTCACAAAAATGTTCGTCCGTCATTTTTATATTTATATCATAGATACATAAAATATATTGTTGCATAAATTGATTTTTGTACGATTTATCAACACTTCTACGAATGTTCGCGTAAGCAATAATCATAAAAGGTTCAATCGCAGGGTATTGGATCACAAAGGCGATACGGAAGATAGAAGATAGAAGAAGGATGTGGAACGGGAAATACGTGATGTAGATGTTAACTTTCTGGTCTGGTCGTCGTGCGGCGTCGTTATACCGTACCGTACTCGTATATAATGGCGCGAGTTTTCCTCTTCGTAGAGCGGACAATATCTTTATTTTTACGAGGCTTTGAGCTTTTTAATTTCATGACGAATTATCGTAAACGAAATGCCTACATAGCAGGCTTTGGATCGTAGTACTTTGTTAACGGCCATACATAAATCTGTCCGGATATTCAAATATTAACTGTTTCATGATATATGATCGCAAAGCTGAAATTGCACAGTTATAACCCTGCTACATTCGACTGCAGTTTGCATACATTCCCTCTGTAATTTCGTAAGCGACAAATTGATTGTTCGAACACGATATCAATCGATTTTGCCGCTTGGTCAATTGAATGACAAAATCAAGCGCATGGAATTTTTCTTAAGCGGATATTTGCTGAGAATCCGAATAGCTATATATCAAGTAAACAAGGAGATTGTCCGTCCGGCCCAGTCGACACTTTTTCATATAGAGGATATTATGGGATTTTTGGTTGAATGTTAAATCTCGGCAGACGATGCGGAGACAGAAAGAAGAATATGAATTACGCATCCCTGGGACTTATTTGGCTTTCTGGCGAAGGCTTTGAATTTTCAACAGGGAAACGCTTGAATTTTAATCAACATATAAAGTGGCTATTTTTCAACGTATATTCCCGGATACTTTCAGCATGTTTTGCAAAAATATGAATATGAATAATTTCCTTATCACTGTGGATGCCACTAATATAAGAGATACTATATAAGAGAAAATATAAATATGTTGGAGTTTACGTCATATCTGTATAAATTTATGTTATAGAGTTTTTCTTTCGTCTGTCCTTTTTAAGACTAAGACTTAATAATATCAAAATAATATTGCGACAATTGTACGTGAGATTAATATATAACAGGATTAAATATTTTAGCGCTTTAATTTCTGGAAATAATCTAATATCAGATTAACAAGTCTAATTTTATTCAATGTCTATAACACATAGTGTACTCGAATGGCTGTCTGAATCGATTCAGAAAGCAATTATTAAAAAATTAAATAGTACTAAAGATAGATTTTTTAAATATGTAGAAAGTCTCTAATTAATATTTATTGCTCTTTAATTTCAAATAAAAAGTTCCTCATTCTGATAGATAAATTTAAAATTATTAACTTTATAACTCTATATAAATTATAAAATAAAATAAATATATTAAATTATGTGTCGCTTTAGAACTTTTTATATGACAAAAAATAAGCGATGATTATTCATTCAACTTACTTCATAAGAATAGATTCTGTGACACTTTTTCTTTCTCATCATTTACCTTTATCATCTTATCTTTTCGGTCAATCAATTTCTAAAACTTTGAATGTTCCGAAAGAAAAAACAAAAGAACCATGCCAAAGTCAATTATAGGACTGAAATGAATTAAATTACACGTTAATGAGAAAGAGTCAAGACTTTTAATTAGTCAACTCTATAACAGCAAATATAATATGATTGGAAACTCATAAACAAGCAGAAAAGGAAATGTAAGTAAATAAAAATTCAGTTTCTCTTATATAAGTCTTTTAAAATAAATATAAAAATAAAATTTAATCAAATTTATACGGATTTATAAAGAAAAAATAAATTTTTAAGTATTTCTAAAATTTACCCGGATTTATTTTGGGAACACAAAATATATAGCATAGTTTATTTGTATACAAATCTAATCAATTTATTATTGTATTAAATGTGCTGTAGTAGTATAAATTTTTACATTCACATCTGTGTATGTTCAAATTTCGAATAGTGGATATTGTAGCTGCTGTGTGAATACACAAAGATACATATAAAGTTTGAAGCCCGTGTTTACAATTTTCGGTACATACACCCCTATAGGGAACGTCGGTAGCATGCTATTGTTGGCACATTGTTAATACTAGACATGTATCATCAAAATATGAACGCCCTCACTCACGTTATCTCAGATTATATTTGCTAAAACTAAGTATTAAGAAGGAATACTCAAAAATAGTACAAAATAATTTATTAAAAATATTCGCAATATGTAACCTGTTTTTAAATTAATATAAAAAATTACATATTTAGTAAAAATTTTTTATTATATTTCAATTGTATATTTTAGGCAATTGATTTTATAACTTGTAGTTTTGTATTACTATTTGCAGTTTTGTTGAAAGAAAAGTGAAAGTAATTATGATTTATATATTATTAATTTAGTCTGATAATTTTAAGAATCTTAGAATAATTTCTCCTTCTCTCTTTTTTTCTCTATTTAATTTATGTAATATATTTTTCATAAGTTTACGTAAGTTTAGTTATTACTAAAGAATATTTCAATAATTTACGTACTCTTCGATTAATTTCGTATAATATGTGAATATATTATATCAGATATAAAGTTCTTGTATCTAAAAGATGATTAGAAAGAATAAATTCTTTTATTTTTTAACTGTTTGTGTGATTAGTTGCATAATTTTAAATTTGCGTAATTTTAAATTTGACAATCGTAAAGATTAAATAATGCTGGACATTTTAAAATTGTATAGTATCTGTTTTTACACTGCGTACAAGCGTTGGTAAATGTTAGGCCTGAATTTCTTGCATAAAGAAAGACGGTAGAACAGAAGAAGAGTAAAAGCTTCAGGGACTTTCGATGTAGGTACAACATCCGCCCAAGGGCGAAGGAGAAAGAGAGAGTTAAGTCGGCGGATGGCGAAGGGTCGACTACCTCGTGAAATAACAATTCGGTTTCGATCGCGAGGAGTCTGGAAATTTTCATCTCCGCCTGAAGGCACGAGACGCGATGGCGGGAAGGGGGATGGTTGGCGGTCCGTTCTGGAAAGGTGGCGAGAGAAGGAGGTTGGATCGTAGTGAGTGCCAGGCGGAGATGGTAAGGAGAACTAGGGGATGAAACTGGCGAACGAGAGGGGTTCGGATGGAGAAAGGGGCCGGTGGCGGAGGCGGGGGAGCGGCGAAGGGTTTAAAATAATAGTAGAACACAGCGGCTGAGTCGGTCGCGTGAGGAGAGTGAGGAGAGGGCTCCGCCCCGCGAAATATGGCGAGCTTCGCCAGGACGTGATTGGGTGACGGGAGGACCCCGAAGCTCCCAAGCCAAGACATTGGTGCCCCCTTTTCGCGCTGCTATCCCCCTGTTAACCATCCTCAGGTACCTGGAGGGTGCCCTCTTACCACTCGCTCTCTTGCACTTTCTCTTTCACTTTATCTCGCGCTCTCCTTCACTTTCTCTAGTCTCTCTCTCTCTCTCTCTCTCTCTCTCTCTCGGTCCTCGTATTCTCAGAATCGAGTTTTCGGAGTAGATTCAGTGAAATATCCTTGCCCATTGTCCGGACAACGCAACCAGTCGACATTCGATATCCCCTGGCACGCGGGCATCGCCACGTGGTAGTATAAAATACGGGTCGTCCGGCATCATGCAGTAGTAGCGCGCTACTACTAGTCAGACACAAGGCACTACTACTAATAAGTAAGACACGACTTACATAGTCAGACAATTTGTTGATACTACTTTAATGAATCTTGTAGTATAGTTTATTTTACGAGATATTTTACATAATTACATGAAATTTTTTAAATTTTTTAAATGCTATTATAAACAAATATTTTAAACATAAGATTTAATATTTCACATCTGGAGGTTAATCATATAACTTTTTCTCTAGGGTGAAGAGTAAACAATTTTTGTATGTATGTGTGTATATGTACGCACCTAAATCACTTTTCACATTTCCGTTCTAGAGAAAAAGATAAATGATCAATACCTAGTTCAAGATTCTTCTATTAACTGATTTCTTACTTTTAATAGTAATAATCAGCATTAATAAATTGAAAATTGTAAATATCCTTTCCACATATATATTACCTTTCCATAGACATTAGTTTTAAGAATATATCATTATATGATTAAAGATTTCAACTTTAAATTAACTCTTAGAGGCTGCGTTCAATCAAAGGAATAAGGAAGAAGAAACAGAGAACAGAGAATAAGAGTTTCAATTTATCAGAAACTGTGTATTCCACAGTACACGGAATGATAGGTTGAAATTCTTATTCTCTGTTCCCTGTTTCCTATTCCTTATATTCTGCGC
Organism: Trachymyrmex cornetzi; assembly: GCF_001594075.2. Taxonomy (NCBI): domain Eukaryota; kingdom Metazoa; phylum Arthropoda; class Insecta; order Hymenoptera; family Formicidae; genus Trachymyrmex; species Trachymyrmex cornetzi. Next base: position 645,549 of record NW_017300158.1, read on the forward strand.
AGTTCCTTACTAGATTGTATCAAATAATGTAATGTGGCATGCATCAATCGCAATTATATCGCTCTTTTAGCAACACTCTTTTAGCATCATGAGGAAAAAGGCAACTAATTATCGTAAAAACACATTGCTAGCGCTTATTTCCGCTAAATATTTTAGATATTTCTTTTTGACATATGAAACGAGCCGTCACCTATGACAGCTGAGCTCATATGTCACAAAATATCCTTATCCACTGTCTGGTCAATACGAATGGGCATCGCTCGATATCCCTTTTGCATGCGGAAATCGTACATAGTACGGGAGGTGAAATTCGGTTCAGCTTCGAGGTGGTCAGCAGAACGAGCTTCCGGTCTGGAGACCCGATAATCTCGGCTGCGCAGTTCCATGCATGGAGTTGTCAATCAGGGTTGATGGTGTCCCGCTGGAACGTCCGCTGTCTGTCCGACTCGTCGACGGATATATACGAGGTCCGGACACCGCACGACATCCGCAGTATTCATGCGATCTATCTGATCGCCTTCCTGTTCGCGAGCAATACGATCGCGCGGCTCTCTGTTTCGATTCAATGTAGTATTAGGCTCCGCGTCGCTCTGCCCCGATACAATAACGTTGCGATAAAAGTAGTCCTGCGATCAATAACGTGCAAGATTAATACGTACACGTACAAATTCTTTTCGAGCTCGATTACGATATTGTATATTGCCGTTCTAGCAATTTGTGAAATTGATTTTAAATTTTTTGCTCCATTAACTTCCGTAAGTTATAAGATATAAAATTTATACTCACAAATTGTACTTTACATTATTAATTATAATCAGAAAAGCTAAAAGTATATACATATTTTTAATAAAATTATTTTAATTAATTTAAATATTGAATTGTTATACAAAATATTTAACATATTGTATTTAGTGAGGGTCGAATCGACCCTCGTTGATTCACGTGGCATCCAGCGTTCAGTTTGCAAAAATTTCGTCGCTACCCATGACTACATCTCCCCCATAGCAGTGAAAACGCAGATAGGCGCTGATTCGAATTAGTGCGAGATTTCGAGCGGGTTCCGTGGTAATTGGAAGCGGTCGTTTTTGCCATCGTGCTGTGCTCTCGGTAGGTAGTTACGTAGGTAGGTGGGTGAGCAGGTAGATAGTAGGTACTTGTTTGCGGAGGGCGCGAATAGATTAATCATCCGTTAAGCTTGGGCAAGACGTGTACGCGTCGGTGGCTGTACCGGCTTAATCCAGCCGGTTCACCCCTTTATGCCGCCGCCTGTCCTCTTCAGTATCACCCCCACCGCCAGGCTGGCGCGACGGAATAACAGATGTAACCCGAGCGCCTTACACAGCGGTGAGTTACGCCCACTCCAGAGACACGCCAGATTGTGTAACTTCGTAAGCCCTCACGTTTTTTAATGGATTTTCTCACTAACGTGACAAATTAATGTAAACATCGTGTGGTATATTCGCTTCTTGTTTTGTTTGCTTTGATCTTCAAAGTTATACTTTCATAATCGTCTGGCTGACAAAAGATTAAATATGTATATTTAGTAATGATCGCATCTTGTTCTTATTTATAACATAATTTATGAGAAGAGAGAGAGAGAGAGAGAGAGAGAGAGAGAGAGAGAGAGAGAGATAGCTGAACTACATTTAAGATTGCTGAATCTTTCACATTTATGAAAATTAAGAAATCGAAATTCAATTATCACGACTATTAATCGATATCTATCAATAAATATCTATAGATATCTAACGCGCGCGCGCGTATAAATAAATATTTATAAATATTTCAGCATATTTTTAAAAAATATTTTCGGTTTTTTTGTGCTTAAAAAATGGTACTGATCTCATATCATTCTAAAATCCAACTATTATAGTCATTCAATAAATGCAATGAAAAACATGTATGAAAGATCAGGGAATAGATACATGTACAAAAAAGATAAAAATCCTAATAAAAAAATTTTCATAACATAACATAAGCTGTGGCAAACTTCGTCTATGCTTAATACGATTCTGTGTTCATATAGTCTTACTTTCGTAGTCTGGACAGACGATTTACGTTGCTTCCCGCAACAGCCACAATCCTCCTGCCCCGTCGCCCAACTTCCAGTTCTATCGACTTTGCGGTATAACCGTGAATACAGATTATATCGTGCGATGGTGATCCATAAATGCATGGTTGTGTTAGTAGTTTATGCGCCGTTGCATAGAAATTTAGGATTGGCGAAGAGCTGAATTTATATTTCGTGCGAACCGTATTTGATAACATCGGTATATCATCGCCCCTAATATCCTTGAGTGTGTTTTATAGTAACTTATCTTAGAATCGTTACATATTTTAATGTTCCTACATTTATACTTAAAATATAATAGAATGCTTATATTTTACAATATATCAATGTATATATATATATATATATATATATATATATATATATATTTTATAATATGTAAAAAGATTTTATAACACAAATTTATAAATATTGAATCAATTCAAACTTTTTTTCTATTTTTTCTTAAATGTGCTTTTTACAATTTTAATATGGGCCGATTTATGTTCAAATAAATACGATCAATTTTTATGTCTTTTGTAACGATATAGCAACAAATAGAATTGTATGTATATAATTATAAAAAAAATATTATTAAGTAAAAACGCGTTTTTTATAATATTGAACACAATATATATATATATATAGAGTTCAATATTAGAAAGAACGTGTTTTTTCTTATCACATCTAATTAACGAAACAGTCCATTGCCTGAGCAATTTCTTATAAAACTGTGGAGAGACAAAAACTCAAATATATTTTCTGCAAACCTATTTCACTGATAGAACATGGCAAGCAGAGAGGGATGAGAACAACTTACGAAGCGATAAAGATGAAAAGAAAGAGGGAATTTCATATCGTCACCCTCGACGCTTTCGAGTAAGATCGCTGAGACGGTGCAGAACGCACCTGAGCGCCGCTTTTCTTTTCTTCTTCATAGCACCATGAGTGGCGTAAAAAAGTCGTTGCAGAAGAATTTAGGGTGCTTTCTAAAAGGGCGTATAATGAGATATCTTCTTTTATAATAAAATATCTGCTTAGTTCATTTATCTCTACACAAAAATACATACATATACCTAAATTAGCTTTCTTCAAGTGTGATTAAGATTAATCATTATTTTTTCTATTTCATTGAGATTTTAACTAAAGTTATAATTTCCTTAAGAAAAAAATCCGTGTACGTTTTATTACTTATATTTCGGTATTACACTAAGAAAAATATTTTTGAATACACAATAAGTAAAAAATGAAGTCTATATCAGTCAAAGCTGGATTTTAAGTGCTTCGTATAATTACATGTGAATTTATATACGTTTATAGTCTCTAGAATTGCGCGCGCGCCACACACAAAATTGGTTTTTCGAACTTACAATTACAAACGCAATTGAACTTTCGTAGTGACATCACAAATTAAATTGATAAATAATTTAATAACTTAATGCTCAAAAATTTTTTGTATTTATAACTATAATTACACGTTATTGTAATTATAATTGTTACTATTATGATGTTAGTAATAATAACTATATATATAATTCTATCAACAAATATATATTGTTGGTAACCGAAATGACTATAATTATAATTATTATTACTATTATAGCAGTAATAATCATAATTATAGCGACATGTAATTATACTTATAAATACCAATATTTTTGCCTCAGAGTTGGCGGTATTAATACATCACATCGACCGATAGATACGTGTTTATGTATTTTTAATACATGTCGCACTTTATCGATAACTACATCGAGCCAATCGAGATTCATATTATATCTTTTTTGCAGTAGTAATGGGATTGTCCAATGGCACTGCGAAAAATTAAAATAAAGGTACTTAGACAACACTCGACAATAGGCGCGCAGCATGCGATGTGACAGCATAGCGTGGCCGACGTATCGCGCTTTAATACAGAGAGTACAATCGTGTCAACAACAAAACCGACGCGGCAAAAATCAAGCCGTGGTGTTAATTGTGGCTACACTGATTTCACCTCATCGTTACTCGTACGTTTCACACCGACAATTTACCCATGTTCCGACCAACCCCTCATACAGGCTGGTTTTTGGAGCGCACACCGAGAGGGAAGATGTACGAGGGGAAATATCGACAGCAACTGTCCATTGAAAATCGTGTGTGTGCTCTTACGAAAAATCGAGTGGAATGGGTTTATAATAATTGACTGGCGCAATGCGCTTCATCTAAAATTATATATTGGCCGATTTTATGTCGTTCACTATTTACGATCCATTATTGCCATGATTACTATAACATTGCGCTGTATTATTAGTGCATAAAAATTAATAACAAAGTTACATATTTATTTCCAAGTTTGTTGTTCTATGATCTATTAATATATAATTGTTGTGTAAATAATATATTGTTAATGCTTGTTTATCTATTATTATTAATTTATAATAATAATAATTATTATTATTATTATTAATATATTACAACTGTTTGCCTTATATATGTATATCGTATTATTTTGGTAAAAGTAAAATAATTACAAAATTAAAGTTAATGCGATAATTCTAACAATAAATAAAATAATATTATTTATCTTAATTAAAATTAATTAAAATAAAGTAAAAAAATAAATAATTTTTATAATACACTATGTCTATAATCTTTGTGATCAATTTTCACATTAACATTTATTATTATTATGCATCATTTTGAAAATAGCCTATAGCTGATACTGGAATATTATTATGGAGAGAATATCAGCCTCTACAATGCACCATTAATACTTCGAAGACACTAATAACGTTATTATATGTATACGGTGAATTAAACAAAACAATTATTGTTCACTAAATGATCAGTATTTAGTGAACTTGATTATTATGCACGCTTTATTTACTATATCATCATTATTATTATTGTCATTAAACGTAGTACCTTCCCTGTTGATTGGTACGTATATCATATTACTTACAGACATTACGATACACATTAATTAATTATAGTATTAATGCTAATATCATAAAAGCAATAGGCAAGCATGAAACGTGTTGTTCTACAGTTTGCACTCGCGTTAAGATGTTTGTGATGTTTGTACAAATATACAAACGTTGCCTCAACGCGACTACTAAATGGAATGCTGCCGAGAAACGGAGGAGTAATAGATTATTTTCAAACCCCTTGGTTGCACTCGAAACGGTTTAGATGGTTCTTACAAGCTCAAAGGAGATAAGCGTACCGTAAAAGTTTTCCACCCGCGGCTTTACATGGAGATTGGTGTATCGATCGTCTCACGACGACGGTCGAAATTTTGTTTAAAAGCCCTCGGTTATCACTAAGTTAACCGACCCTTCTCCACATTTCCTTACGGATCACTTGGATGCAAACCGCGACGAAAGATGCGATCACTTTCTCTACATCGGAATGTTAAAGCCAACCAAAGCGTTGGTCTCCATGAATAACAAATGCACAATCTCTAGCCTCTACTAGCACCTTGGACCCTTACCTTATAGTGCCTCGGGAAGTTTTCCACCCTCTCCAGAGAAAGAGAGAGAGAGAGATAGAGAGAGAGAGAGAGCCTGGAAAACTTTTAACTGGATACATTACTTGCTTGACTACTACCGCCTTTCCTTTTTTTTTTATCACAGCCTGAGCTTTTAAACTCCTACGGTTGGTGCAGCCGCTGTTATTAGAGATTTCATGGAGGAACAGGGGAAAATAATGAATAATAGTCCCGAGGATCGTCATTACGGCCATTGTTACGAAGACACGCTAGTCAACGATCTCGAGATGCGGTACAACAAATTATTCGCACGGCAACTATAACGCCATCATTTTTAATGACATCGTGTTATAATCATTTTTTAAATCTTTTTGTTGCATAATTGACTTTCAATTGATTTTTTATTCTTTATTAAAATTATGATCTGCAGTCGTCAATTAAACGCGTATCTATTGCAACTTAAATTCGTCTAAATTTTGCGTTTACATAATCAAACTAATTTGTAACGCTATTAATATAATGTAACTTTCGTTTATATTTTTTAATTGAATTTTTGAAATTAAATAATTTTCAAATATTTTTGACAAAAATATAATATTATTTTCTAACATCTATCAATGTTACTACTATGTGAATCCATTTTACTCGAGGCACTTACATAAACTTTTGAATAAATGGATAAAATTATTCCTTTATAGAAGTTAAATTACTTTACAAAAGTTTGCAAGTACCGGAACGAGATCTGCAACAGATAAATATAGAGGCGGCTTTCTATTTGCATTTAATCTAAGCTCGCATAATGGAGGTTGCAATGTTGTGCATATTAGTTGATGTAATTTGTGATGCGTCCAATTGGAAAATATTTTAATATTTTCCAATATTATGTTAAATTTTGCTGGATAGAATAAAGACATATTTTATAATTCTAATTCAATTACACATTTAATTTATTTTATTTAAATACCTTATAATATAACTGAAAAAAAATAAATAACATTTTATTAAAATTATTAATTTTTTCAAATATTATTATTTAATTCTTATGTAATCATACATATTATTTTACATCTATTGTAATTATTATAAACTATAAATTTCTGTAAATCTTTATAAGTATTTGTATCATTTTCATTCATCTTATCATGTAATTATATTGCAGAGAACAATTTTAAAATAATGTATAAATATTGTCGATAAATTATTTTAACTTTTGCATTTGTTTTCTATTTTAATATTATGTATTTTGGAATATTCTCTCTCTCTTTTTCCGTTTTTTCCTTCTTTTTTCTCAAATTAAAGAATATAACGAAAAATAATGACGCTCTACAACAGGCAAACAATGTTCGTAAAGCATTAATCCAGATATCGTAGTTTAAGTTATAATCCGCATTCTGTTAACTAGGAAAAGTCGAAACGTTGATGGACAGCCTTAATTAGCGCGCTGCCCATTATCCTGCACGAAGAAAACGTATTTATCATGGCAAAAAATTTGGACGAGAGAAAGAGAAAAATACTATACGCTTCTATTTATCCAAGCAGATGAGTCTTCCTGGTTATGAGTCGTGGAATTCTACCTAACTCACCGTTGTGTCATTTCTGTTAACCCGCACCCCCTCGACTGTTTCCGACCGTTTGCGAGATTCGTCCCCATCTAAGAACTCGAGTAAATATTGGTTTTGTCTAGTGGCCTCACGATTTGCATAATTAAATCTTGGAATGTGCGCCTGTGCCTCCGTTGCGACACGACGCGGCCGGTCGGCGGATGCGAAAATAGGAATAATTAAAACTTGGCCAGATTATTTGCCGGAATCCACCAGGACGAGAACGCGCTCGGAGCTGCGTGGAGATTTATTAAGGGTCCCCGACTGTATACAGCATGCGACGAACGCCGCGCGTGGGATTTTCCGAGCGTTTCCTAGAGCGACGCCGTGTCATAAAAGAGAGGCATCCGCTCTGCGACCAGATTAATCCAACTAACGCAATTTTCGCGAAATGGGATGTGTTTTACGTGACGTCGCGTAATCGCAAAAATTCATGAAAATCCGGAACAATACTTGTCTGCACATAATGCTTCTTGCTTTTTTTCGTGAACCTGCTGAATCGATGTTAACAGTGACAAACATTGACATTTATTATAGAACATGTAAAACATAAACTACTTAACGCAAGTCTACGTCAATATCTATCTTTTTATATAGAATATAATCTACCTATAAATCAACGCAAGCACAACATTGTTTAATATATTTGTTTTAAAATATTTTTTTAATTTTACAGCTCCGTGTAATATAAGAAAAAAATTTTTTTAACTATTTTTACTGAGATTCGAGTACACCAAATTAATTATATTATTTCTGGTTCATTGTTCATAAATCGTTACTCTAACTGCTGTCGTTACACATACATACATACATATATTCGTGTTATAACTAGTTGTCATGGATCATGCGTGTGTAATTAATCGAAACAATTTACGCAAACGACAGTACATATTACTCCTTTTCCAGGTCATTTCAAGCCATTATGGTAAATGCCGCATTAATTTTGCAGCATGATCAGAGATAGACAAGTCAATGCTCGCTCAACAGATCCCATTCTTATCGTGCACCTGTAGCGCAGTTGGTCCTACACTACATTAAATATTTCTCGCTCACTCACTTTAACGTTCTTGTTTTTCTCGGAAATATTTAAGAGGCTGAATAAATAATCATAAAAGATAAAAATTAGGGCTAAGAAAACGAAGAAAAGAAGGAATTACTTATTTAAACTTATATGTTTTTTGTTTCGTATAATATTAATATTATTATAAAATTTAAAGCAAAAATTTAAATTTAAACATATAAAATGTATTATTAAATTTTAATAAAAAAAATTACTAATTTACGTTCTAAATTATTCTAAAATATGTAAAAAGTTATCATTTATAGTCTCCAATTTCACATCTTAATATTGTTGTGATTTTTTTACGGATAATGAAACGCAGTATCTACATATTAAATGACAAATTTTGAAAACTTTCATCAAATTCAGGTATTGTAACATACTACTTACATAAAGTACCTACGTAATTGGTAAAAGATTTTTCGTTCCTTATAATTATAATAATTATTATCCTGGCGTAGAGAACGCTCGCAATTATTCAATAAAAAATTCGGGATTTGTAATCTCTACTGAATTTACACCGGGATCTTTCATAATTAATAATTGAACTTTTCATTTACTATGTTGCATTTTGGTTCTTTATCCACGTTCACATATAAGGATACGTCAGTACAAATATGTTTACTCATTACATCACCTGTGTACCTACTAACATTATTCTCTTTGTTAACTCGGGAGCAGGTTCTCCCGTTATGGTCGTTTCCTACGCTGCTTAGAATTTATTGCTATCCACCTATCTACTTACTAAGGCTCATAAGAACCGCGAAGCGCCGTGTAATTAGCAAAGCAGAAATCTCGAGGTTCGCATTTAAAGACTTTATTTTTTATATTGCTCATACAAGCTCCATTTTTTTACGACTTATGTTATTGGATGTTCACTAATTGTAAGGTGAATATTTAGTAAAACGTTTAAAATTTATACAAATAAATAATAAATATGCACATAAATTTCATATTACTAACATGTTTAAAAAAATATGTAAACTTAACTTCCTCTTTGCAAACATATATATTTAAATTTGCAGGCAACTCTCTCGATGGAATAAGATTAAGAGTAATGTGTATTTTTGTGACATATTCATTGGATGGAAGAATTACAGCATTGGAATTTGTTCCCCTTTAAGTTTGAGGGTGATAGATATTATGAATGACGCTGGGTGCGAACGGTAATTGTTACATCGCATGTCTGATCGCGAAAGTCAGGGGAGGGGTAAATGAGGGAGAAGTGAATCGCCTAGGATTGATTTATTGCCGTTGAAGTGTACGTAAAACGCACTTCATTGGTGCCTCGTTATCGACAGGCGACGGTATCTTCTACTCGATATTATTATCGATATTCAAATTAAATCTGTTTGTAATGTTTTAACATTAAAAATGTAAGATTCATATGTGCAATATATTAATATTTGTAAAAAATATAAAAGAAAAATAAAAAGAAAATAGAATTATATAATTAACATTCTTCCCATCTAAGAAATTGTTATTCATTAGATGGAAAACTTTTTAATTAAAAAATTAATTTTTAATTATAAGTTTACTTTAATATAAATCTCACAGCAAAGGCGCAAATTATCCGATTTAAAATAATTTACTGCATAGAACTGATTCAATTAAGTACATTATAGGTTCTAGACGCGCGTGTCGATATGATGCTATATATCTCGTCTATGCGGACAGTTAACGATAATTGGAAACATCCCTTGCGCATCACCGCATCGATTCTAACCCTCATAATTGAGGAAATGGGTGCGGGGCGGGTTAAGGGCTAAAATTCTCGTGGGGTGAAAGGCATCCTTTATTCCGTCATCATCTTTGACGCTTCCAGTGCCATTATTTCTCAAGCAATATGTCGATCGACATTACGTAAGCTTTAGAATTCCATGCAAATACACTAATTGTCGTCCAATATCCCACGATATCCACATATTTTATATCATTTATTTAATTAATAATTATTTTACCATATATGCGTTATATATAAATTATTATGTATAAATTAATATAAAGAAAGAAAGAGATAGAGGGGGAATCATATTACTTATATAATATTTTGACATGTAGGAAGTCGTTTGAGTATTGTATGCATCATTAATAGATTTACTAATCATAATAAGTATTAAAATAATGTTATAATATTAAAAAATTACATATTTGTAGTTTTACTCAGGACATTTTAAATCTTTTTAATTAATTGTCCATATATCATACTATGTATTAAACTGTTGCTAATCGTGGAGATACTGAACACTCAATAAAACTGTCATGAAATCAAAGATATAGCAATAAAAAATCCGACAAATTATTATCTTTAAATAACTCTTACTGTTGATTCTTCAACCGATTTAATTGAATTAACGAAATTACATCGTATTAATCTATGGCACATCATCTACGCTCAATTGATATAATTACGTTCTTATAGAAAATCTTCACTCAATTTCATTATAACCTGGATTGCGTAAATGTTTGTACAAATATCGTTTGATATGTGCTGTGATGGTGAGCGAACTTGGAAAGGCGGAGGATAGATACCACGAGGGAACGGTGGTGTTAGATTAAACTCGAGTAGAGAAACAGCGCCTCTCGGGATGGCCGGGGCTTAAACAGTTTTAATCTATGCCTAGCAAGCTCACGTGGAAACAAATCGCGGCCTTATCACCACCTGTGAGGTAGATAACAACTTTTCTCTCGCTCCTGTCTTTCCCTCCCTTTTTCGCTTTCCCGATTCATCGTTCCTTCTTTCGCGACCTTCGCATCTCGCTTTAGCTTACTGTTGTTTCCTCTTCGTTTCATTTGTCCGTCTCTATCCACGTAACTCTCCAATTCTGTCTCCTTTCTTCGTTACGACCATTCTGCTCCCTTTCTTCTTTCTCCCTTCCTCTCTATTTCTCTCGACTATTCGCATGAACTCCAAACATACGACCGTACGGCCCACCCGACGGATGCACCGATTAAACTTTCGAAAACAGTTTGCATGAATAGCCAAGCGTTTCGCCGCACGTGTGCCAGCAGTGAGTGCTGACAATTAACATGCTGAAAATAGAGAAAGCAACTCGCCGATAGGCCTGCCTTGCATAATACGCTCTTTCGAGTTAACGTGATCTTTATTAATTAGCAATCTCGACGGTATTACCATTCTTTTCATCTTCTTCTTTCACAATTTTGTTTGTGACCTGAAAACAGCCTTTAATTTGTAAATAGAGTAAACAATTTAAATCCTCGTTTTGTTGTCCAAATAATTAATTATACAGTAATCAAAAGCACGAGCCTGTAATTTATTTAATTGTTAATTATTTCTTATTTAATTAATGACGCGAAGTACTTCTTTTTACATAAATGTAGTGTAAAATATTGCGCTAACAGGCAAGCAATAATAGTATACTTGTAAACAGTTTAATTAATTGCAATCAAAATTGCAAGACAATATGGATAAAAAATTAGCATATTGATATCAATGATCTCACATGCGTATACACAAAGAGTCTGACAGAGTTATTATCCCGCTTTCCTAAAATAACTCGTCAAACGTGAACGTAATCATTTGTGTCAACGTTTTATAGGTGCCTGCGTACAGCGACTGGCACATTCGAAATATGATTACTGATCATAGAAATATTTTTTTATGACATTGAATCTTGTTGATCCGTTATAAGAATGGGACCATAAAACGTTGCTGGTACCGCGCCTTAATAAAGACAGGCCATAGTTATCGGACGCAAGCAGAAATTGTTTCTCATCAAACGTGATTTCCTTTTCCATCCCAAAATCCGGGTAAAAGCATCGAAAATAGACTAGTGGAAGTTGTCGGAATCCCTGGTGCGTCTGTGACAAGACCAGCGGGAAACAACCGGACGAATTGGCGAAGGACAATACTTACACCAGCACGGATTTCTCCGGCGCCAATCTGTTACGAACGAAAGAGAATGAGCAAGGAAAATGAGTTAACCGTTACCTACAAATCACGACACCGGAGATTCCGCGACTAAAAATCTCTCGACCGTTGCTCGCGTGTCTCGCAATAGACGAAGTACACGATTTACTGTTTAAAATGAGAGATGTAATAACGGGCGTCAAAAATATATCTCTCAAGATATTAAGATAAAAGATTGCATTGCGAAAACTTGTAACAATTTTATAGATATTTAATTATATATAAAGATCCAAAATAGATGTAAGAATTCAGTTATTGTAATATTAATTTTAGAGCTTGTAATTATAATTCTGAATATATCTTCACTAAATTATTACTCATTGTTAAGTTAACTAATGGAAACTCTTTATAATATCTTTATTAAATATTAAATTAACTTGATACATTAATCGATATATAGCCTTTTCAAAAGTTTATTTTAAATAATTGTAGATAGAAAAACATGCGCAAGTTCTGAGACACTTTGTAGCTTAAATGTATTTCTTAAGTCCAACTGGAGGTTAGTGAGAAAAAATAAAAGTATAAGTGAAGCGACGGCAAAATTGTGTAAAGTGAAATATACTTTAAGAAGAAAAAAATGAGCGTGTAAGAAAAAAGGTACTTAGTGCGAATTATTAAATATAAGGTTTTTTAAAAATATAAGATATTTTTTAGTGCGCAACGCTCGCTTTCATATAAGTTTCTTGGGATGAATACAAAATTGTATCCGTGAGATATTGGTATGAAAACAGTTGAGTCACGAAAGGTCAATTTCTCAAGATCGCGGTTTAATAGCCGTAAAACATTTTCTGATATTCCGTGAATAAAATTCTGACTGCGTTGTAATGTCTAAAACGGAACTCGTTATTGCGATACTTAAATAGCTGGGAGGTAAGTTTCAGAAATAACGATAATTATCTGTAAGCGCAATTTTACATCAGTGCATGTAATAATTGCGTGCTCATCAAATATGGGGTATTTTTTCGTATGTATTTGCAAACTGTTATCAATTTTTAACATTTATTGCAAATGTTTAAAAATAACATCCAAATTGCGCACAAAAAAAATCATTTTATTGCTAAGAAAAGTTGCTTACTGAATTTATTTTCTTTTTTTAAGTACACTGAAAGAAAAAATTGGCTGCTGCAGCAAATTAAATGGTAAAATATGGTATAGCATTTTTAATTGGTTGCAACAGCCAATTTTTGGATACTGCAGCCAATTGTTGGTTGTATTAGCCTATCCGCAATGTCAGTATAAGATTTCGATTGGCTAACGCAACCAAAAATTGATTGCTACAGCCAATTAAAAATGCTATGCCATATTTAACCATCTAATTTGTTGCAGCAGCTAATCTTTTCTTTCAGTGTAACAGTTATCTTTAGCAAAGAATTTTTTTTTTTAAATTATCGTAAAATATATTCATTACAAATTTTGGAAAAACTTATGATTATGTATTCAAACAAGAATTAATTTTCTTTTAAAAAATATTATAAAACTGATCGAAGAAACGACTTTATACACCTAATAAACAAATCGAATTTGTTTAATTTAATAATCTTAATTGAAGTATTAAATTCAGAAAAAAATAAGATTCAGAATATATTTCAAATAAATTTAATACTTGTGATAAACTTATGTGGAAAGATTTGCGGATATATGAACTTTTGAAATACTTAAAACACACAATTATTACTTGTATATAATATTTTTTTGTGTGTGTATAAGTTAACTAAAATATCTGTGCACATTTTGAAGATATACATAATAAATGCTAAAAAATTATAAAGAATTAAACAATATAAGTTCATAATTAGAAAAAGTTACGATATATATTCCATCTTTTTTATTCTTCTGTAACTTATTAAAAAAAAACTAATAATAACGGAACAAGTTGAAATTCAATAGCGTTCTTGTCAAAAACTGATTGTACAGACTCAAACTCTCGTACTTTCTTTCACTTAGCGGTTCCGCGATAACTTACTTGCGAAGAAAAGTTGGCATCCGGCAAGGCTGATTAGCCAATAAATCGAGTCTGAAAGGAGAAATTCATTAACCCACAATCATAAATAACCAAACGCGCTCAACCAATGGCTCTCACGAAACAATAGTTATAGTACATTTATGCAAAATTTCCAGTTACGCAGGTGGGCAAGAGAGGGTGCGAAAGCCAGGGGGTGGGCATGGCACGGCATGCTAAAATAAAATGAGTGCCATTGTATTTCCATCGTGCTGTTATAAAGCGTTGCCTCTTTTGGACATACGATGCTTTTCTTTTATCTGTCCGCTTTCTTTCTCTTTCTACTTCTGTCTTTTTCTACCTTTTTGTATGTATTATTGAAACAATAATGCATCATTATAGATTGTACATACCAGCATACACATGTAATTGTGAAAAACTAAAATTGCAAAGAGAAAGAGAAAGGGAGAGAGAATTACGACAATGAAGAATTAAATGAGATAAAGAAGAAGAGAGAGGAAACAATGAATGGCGAGGAAAGCGTAGTTGAGCGACAACAGGGTTGTACGGTAGAACAATTTCATTCGCGGATAAAGTGATGTCCGGTAGAGAAACTCCGAAGTGACCTCGCAAGAACCATGCCAATCTGCCTCGTAGTGTCAAGTTTCCAAATTTCCGGTCGTTACGGGTAGCTGAAGGGAAGGGTGAACGGTGGTGAAAGGAACGCGCAATCCGGGAGTCAAAGGGGCAAGTTTCAGTTTGACTGGAGACACCCAGCCCTTCCTCACTTTTATCCACCTTCATCCTGAGAATTTCTCCTTGCTACGTCTCGTTACTGGAATTTCCTCCCCCGCTTTATCCCTTGTTCTACATTGTTCTCCCGCTCATCCGTTCGCTCCTTTCCACTCACCCTGTAGCTATCTTATGCATCGTTTCGCTTCGGTTCTTCCGTCTTCCTTCATTCTCGCCCTTAGCGCTTACCTTCCCTCGCCTTACATTTGTGTTCTACACTTCCACGGGGGTGTTAACGGTCTATTTCGACTTGGACCTACGGGAAATTAGTCGAAACTCCCTCGGGGCCGACGGCAGCTTGGGCAAGATTCCCTTCTGTACATAGCGATTTCTCTCCCAATGGTCGAGACCGGGACGAAGCGCAGCTGTAATGGAGATAAGACTACGAGTGTATAACCGATGAGATTTTACATTGATAAATATGATCCAAATTGCTAGTGCAATTCGAACAATTGATTGTGTATGTTTACAATTAAGAAATAATTTGGAAGGATTACTAGTTTTATTAAATCTAAAAATATATATATAAATGCAACAGATAAAATGATTAATTTAAATAAAGACAAACACATTGAAGGTAGTCACTAATAAATAAATTTTCCTACAAAATATACGTTGTAATCAAATTTTTAATTCTTTTTCTCTTTATCTAAAAAGAATTAGATTATTAAATATTTTATATTTTATTAGAATTTTATATCTCGTATCCTAACATTTATATATCAAGAGTTTTCTAAATTTCTCACAGTTTCTGTAAATAGAAAACTTTACTCGGAAATATTGTTATTAACTCGGCGGGAACTATCTCGCGAAGTGAAAAAGTTTCATCCAGAACTTTTTCATCGCTAGTGTAGAGTCGGAGTATTTCAACGGCATGATAAAGTATTCGTTTTCCGATTATATAATTAAAAAATGTACACGGAACGTTATTCGTTATATGTCCTAAATATACATATATATGTATATATAAAATTATCATTATCTATTATTAGACTCTACATACAATACAAATTTAATACAAATGGACACACAAAAAATATTTGGTGGAAAATGGACAAGCAGAAAATCCTGATTATATCAATTAGAATCTTTTGGTTTGTTCATTTTTCTCAATATTCTTCTCAATGTACATATCAAACTATTAATTCACTAATAGCGAATTCGGTCACTTGTATTACATTAAATTAGTGCATATGAAAGTGCTGAAATTGACAACGTTAAATATAAAAGCATATGAATATTTAAACGACTAAATGCCCAAAAATAACCTTGTCACATTATTTAATAGAATATACATGTGTTATTTCATTACCAAAGTTGAATACATTATAATACCACTGTATTTAGTTACTTTGTGTAAAGCAATCTTTAATATGTACTGATCCAGTGTAGTGCAAGTGACCAAATTCAATATAAAATTAATTACAATTAGAGAGAGAGAGAGAGAGAGAGAGAGAGAGAGAGAGAGAGAGAGCAAACACACTGCAGCATATTAGAAGTTACGTTTACAAATTACGTTTCACTTTTCTTTCAACGTAATATATGTATCTTTTTTCTGAAATATATATCAAATGCAATATTTAATGCGATTTAATAAAAATAAATTATGCTTTTTATCTCTTTCTAAGCATCAATGCAACAGTTCGAGATATATCCAAGTGTAAAGTTCTAAAGTGAAACGTTTGCACGGGTTCCTTCCTTCCGAGTTTTGGCACGAACTATTTTAAGCATCGGCTTACAGATATTTTCTCGTACAAGATCCACTTTCTCTCAACGCGACGTATATTTCGCGCACAACATCGCAAAACGGGACGGATAGCCCGGTAAAGAAATAGCTAAAGGAGGAAAACAAGAAGATTTCAGGAAATTTCAAGCTACGTGGTATAA
Organism: Trachymyrmex cornetzi; assembly: GCF_001594075.2. NCBI lineage: Eukaryota > Metazoa > Arthropoda > Insecta > Hymenoptera > Formicidae > Trachymyrmex > Trachymyrmex cornetzi. The sequence goes on from NW_017300158.1 coordinate 662,281, forward strand.
AACATCGCTAGAGAGAGAAGATTTTCAATTCTCTTTGATTTTCTCAAACTGATATTCTCACCTTTCCATCTCAATTTTCATACAAAATTTAAATGTCTTCGTTATTTCTGTTTGCGTTGCTGCTAAATCACTTAAAAAGAAATTATCCTCTGATATATTTCTACTCTTGCGTTATTCATTCCAGCTAACATACACGTATGCATGAGAAAATCAACAGTGAGTGTATGCGCCATTTTATCTAAATCAGAATCTGAAAATCAATGGCGCATGTCGTGTTTGGCATGTTGTAACAAAAATGTACGAACTATTTTAGAGAAGGAAAACAAGATTATTTGAAGTATTATATTTAACGAACGAAAATGGATTTGCACATTTTAATAGAGCAACATCATAAGTATTTTGTTTATTATAATTTTTTTATGCTCTACTTATATATACATTATTTGTGTATAGTAAAACACTTATTGCTAAATATATGTTATATGTGTTAATTTCCAATAATTGATGAAATCATGAATTAAGGTCATAAGCATTATAATTGTTAGATAAATAAATTATACGAGATTATAAGATAAATAAATATGTGAGATAGTTCTCAATAGAAACGGGAAACTTGAGAAAATTTTGCTACGATATAAACGCAAACATATGTCTGTGTTGATATATATGCGGCTTCGCACCAAAGTTTGCCAGCCGCTCACACACCATTTCCAAACTACTCGTGAACACGAGTTCGACTTGATGCGTGTATCACAACTAGATTTTTAAGTGCGGGCAATTTGTAACCTCGCCGATTATATTCGTGTAAATTTAATTAAAAAATTGCTACTTTAACAATATGCATTAATCAATCACGATTTTTTAAATAATATTAATAATCATATCACGTTCTTTTTTTTTCGTTTGATTATCGGTGAATTTAAAGAAAATATACGCATCATCATTAATTACGTGAGGCATTAATAAAAATTCTTGTCTGTATCGTATTCCAATAAAATTATGCAAAAAGTCAATTTCATACGCTCATTTGGCACAGTGTCGTTAGAATATAAGACAGTCATAGAATACATGCGGGGTGGTCTTTTTGCTTTCGACCGACACGATTGCGCCTTTGCCGTCGAGGTTTTTGGCCATCGCAGAGGAGCCGGAGGTTAAAGGGGATATGGCCGAGGTACGTAATGAATATATTTGCATATCAGGGCCGTTACCGAACCGTTACTGGTACAAGGTATATCGGAGTACAAGTCTGCCCCGGCTGCCAAATATGCATGCATCTCGCCCGGGGCCAACCGTCCATACCGCTTCAACCCACGCCCATGCATATAACACTCGGAAGAGAGAATTGCCGATTAGTTTGCAAACTAGGGACGTGCATTCCGTCGCACGTGTATATATTTCTGTCTACCTACTCAAGCGTGGAATTTCGCGCTTAGATTCGCCAAGGCAGACGAATTAGTAACGGTACGTAAGACACATTAGAACGACAGGTCTATGATGAGAATTCTATTTGAATTCAAAGAGATAAAACGTCTAGTATAGTAATTTAATTCGTGTATCTTTTATGAGACAAAATATTCGAAATAGAAACTGTTCATAAACTGTTCATATTTATGAATAGTTTATTAACTGTTATTTTTTATTAACTGTTTATTTAACTGATTTCTGTAATAAATTTTTTTTTTGAGAAATACATACGTAACGTATTAGATAATAATGTAATATGTAATTTATATTTATAATTATAGTTTGTGTAATATAATATAATAATTTAATCTTCTAATTTATATAATCTTAATATTAATAATATATAATTTAATATTTTAAAAAGCAATTTGTAAACTCTCAAGTTATAATATTCTCGTTGCTAAATTTTTTCTACATTAAATAGTCTCAAAGTTTTTCTCTAATCCAAAATGATATATTTTCAATTTAGTCTCCTTATTCGATGTTTTAATTGCAGACATGGATAAATCAAATACGTACTCTTGTAATATGTAAATTGTAATTTTATTTGCGTATACAAACAACATTAAACACCGACACTTTTGTAATAAAGGTGTCTGATGCTGGGTAACAAGTAACGAGGCCCTTTTGGATTTTAAAAGTTCAATAATTGCCGAGGACATGTCTGCCAGTAAAATCAAGCCGACCGCAGCCTTTGTGGTTTAGTCCCTCCACGTCCTTCATTTTCTCGTCTGCCCTTACATCGGTCTGTAAAAGTCAGCAAATTTCAGCTTTCACGCGGTGCTCACTTCGTTGGCTGAGAATGGCGTAAGAGCAAAAAATAGAGACAACTAGAGGAGGATAGAGAAGAGAATATCTCATGGTAGATGAATAGGAAATGATACTGAAACGTGAAAATGAAAGGGGAACGAGAGACAGAAGAACGAGAGTGAAAATAGTAGGTACAGCGGGAGAATATTGTTCTAGTCGACTCATTTTTCTCGAAACTTTTCTCGCGTGAATTTGGATTAAACGTTCCGAAGTTCGCAGTACGAACAATAATTCGCACGGGGATTCCACGGTTTGCTGGACCGAAGGGGAGAACGGCAGTATCGATCCGGCGCGAGTTAGCGAAATTAAAATTCTAGTTCAGCCAGGCAATATCCAATTATGGCGCAAGCACGAATATTAGTGTCAGATTTTTACTCTTGTTTATCTTTCCGACAGATTCCTGACAAACATGAAGTATATGATGGGCTCGGGTTTGGCCGGAACTTCTATTATACTGAGACTTTTCTGTCGCGGAAAAAGGAAGAAGGCAAAGTTTATTAAAATAAACGGCGCGATGCGCGCGCGCCCGGCGGTTTCTTTGAAACCCATATTTCACGTCCCTTTCAAACCGTCAACGAATTGACGTGACCTTTTTACATTCGCGTCATCGTTAGAACCATTCGCATGATTCACGGCGAGCGGCATCGATTGTTTCGTACATGCTTTTCCTTGCGTGAAAGCGTAGCGCTCAGTTCCGTAGGTGTATTCAAGTTCGGTTGGTCCATTGATTTAGTTTTCTACGTTCTCCCGGTTTGAATATCAGCTATTTGTTCATTCCTGCACGGCCGTTCGGCCGACCGTTTTTATTCTATAACCTGTCATCGCGATAGTCCATCGGGAGTGATAAAGAAAACGATTCTTTTTCCATAGGTTGATCGGCATGCACGTGATCACTGACTTGCGTAAAACGCCCATGTGGACATATATCTCGGCCATTTTTTAACCGTATTGACAGATCTGCACAGCAGCCTAAAAATCTCTAAATTTAAAAGTCTCAAAAAATTTACCGAAGCACGCTAGTTTTTTTTTTTTTATTAAGATTAATGAAAATAAAATATGATTTATAACAAGCTTTCTTTCGTGACATAAAATGAAAAAAATATATATATATAATGAAACCGCTACGGTCATATAAATGTCGTAGTGATCATTTTTCACTATGAAGCTTTTATATTACTTGACTTTTGTAAGAATATAAAATTCCAACTTAAAAACTTATAATCATAGTTTCGCGAAGACAAGCCTGCAAGCATTTGCGGTATGCTGAAAATTTCTGTTAAACGGATACGAAGCGAATCTAGCTACAGAGTGTTAAGCTCGGATATTTTCCCCCTGACAAACGCACCTTTATTGCCCCTTATTCGTGACTGTTCGTCTATGAAATGCCTTCAATCGAATCTACTTGGAATCACCTAAATTCCCTGAGAATTTAATCAGAACGTGAGCTCTCTGTCCGCCAGGAAGCGAATTTCTCTCTCTCCCTTTCTCTCTCCTTCATTCTCTCTCGACCACTTTCCTCTCTTTCTACCCCTCGTTTTGTACTCTCATCGCTTCTGTGCTGCTTTGTAGGACGCGGACAATAGTTTCACCGCGCGTGCTTGGCTCTCCGGTCACGTGCGTGGCCTTCCAGTGGCTTCTTACAAGTTCAATGGACAAGTTTAGCTCCTTTCGTCTTTCGATAGTTAGGTTTCGATGCTTGGTCCGTAAAAACTACCGACTAGCCATTCGTACGTTTCGTATTTCTATATTTTTCATGTTTCCTTTCGTACGCGCAGTAGAAATGTCTGCAAGGACGGATATACATCATTGATACAGAAAACTGAGATATAGAAACACCAAGACAGCAGGTCTCATAAATTTTAAAGATTTTCTTGTTTTTTTATTAATATTTCGAGCTTGACATTTTTTTATTCTATTTAATGAAATTACATTACATTTTCATCATAAATATAAAGCTTAAAAAATTTTAATTATATTAGAAAAGTAAAATGGATACGTTTTACAATTTTTTATGTAAATTTTTGTACACACTGGTATGTATATAATTCAGTTATACATTATATTATTAGTAACGTAAAAACCAGTGCCGGATACGGAGTGGAGGGGGGAGGGATGGAGGTAGCGAGCGCCCTCCCCCTCAAAATTCTCCAAACAGGAAGTTAGAAAAAACAGAAAGTTAGAATTTATTATATAACGAAATTTGTTTTTAAATAACATTTCGTATCATATTTAATGTATATGTAAAAATATATCTGGCTAATAAAATGCTAAATATGTAGACATGTATAATTTCGTATATTTCACGATCATGATAGTATATAATAGTAGTAACAATAATAATAGTAAATATAATAAACCAATAATAAAGTAATAAAAATAATTTAAAAATATTAAAAATAATCAACAACAAAAATAACATCAATAATAAGTAAATATTTAAATTTCATCATATCGCCCTCCCCCCCACAGAATAACTTTCTGAATCAGCCCTTGGTAAAGACTACATATATATAATAATAAAAATATTACATAAATATTATATAAACTGCAAAGAAGATAATCGCATTTTTAGCACAAATATATTAACAATTAAATATTATGTAGAATACGTGTGCATATAATCGTTATTTACATTTGTAATACCTCAAGTTTAATATTCCCAGGTGTATATATATAGAAAAGATATATATTTACCACATACCATACGAATCACGTGATTCAAACAGTCTCGAGGGACTCCCCGATCGAGTGTCAAAGTGGTGAGTATCGATGTCTGGTCAGACCAGAGGTGCTCGGCGACACCCATCTGCTGTCACAGCCGGTCGACGTTTCCGTGCTTGCCCACCCTATATTCTCGTGTTACGCCCCATACTACGTGTTTCTTCGGTTTCGTCGGTGCGATCAATTTTATAAAAGAGAAACGTAGGCAGGCATGCGAGCGCGGGGCGTTGCGGGAAGAGAGATACGGCAGCCACCGAAGTGAGACAGGTAGACGGAAATAAAGAGACATAGAGGTGGATAGATAGATAGATAAAGACAGGTACGAAAAAGCGGCACGGGGAGGATACGCCGCATCGGATCGGGAAAGAGCGAACGTAGGGAAAGGGGAAGCAGACTGTTTCGTGAGATGCGCTTGTTTCGGAATAAACAGATAGCACTGATCGCGGCCTGAATAGCAAACAGCTCGTGGCTCGCTTTTCTCGAAGCACGAAAATGTTACCTCTCTTGCGGACGGGGAGAATACCACACTACGTATTCCTATAGTGGTGCCTATACTTTGTCGCAGCATCCAAGCATCAGATGAAAGAGAAAGAGAGAGAGAGAGAGGGAGAAGGGAGGAAGGGAAAAGGAGTGAGCCGTCGGTGTAGATATCTATCCACTACTTTTCTCTTTTGCAAGAGACAAGGGGCACTAAAAGTTAACCCCGCCGACCGAGTCGAGACTACCTGCTTCGGCAACCTGGGTTAAGATGCCCTCGATGCTCGGAGTACAAGCGAAAACTGCATTCCAAGTTCCTCACTGCCCCTATCCGGAAACTGTTCTTCTTCTCCGTCCTTTTCCTTTTTCTTCGACCGTGCTTCTTCGCCTGCCGTTTTTGCAACGCCACCTACCTGCTTTCGTACCTTGTGCTATACTTTCTGTACCACGGGGGGACATTGGGACCAAGAAGTCACTTTCCGCGGACTCGTGTCCTGTGCTCCCTCGAGAGCTAGGGTTGTTACAACTTTTCTCTCGCCCGGCTACGAACGAAATATAAAAATCCACCTGAGACCACAATAACGCGTTCTTGCAATAGGCAAAATAAGATCATGTTGTAGCATCGATATTTCCACACTGAGCCGCAAATTTTTCGTTAATAAAGTTTTTCGAATACGCAAACTTCTACAGAGAGAAATTACATATCACTACAGAAAAATTTTAATATAAATGAATTGTATCTCTATTATATTATCTTTTTATTGTATTCGATGCGATATAGCATATTTTTATTATATATATATATATATATATA
>NW_017300158.1:668589-703005 GCF_001594075.2 Trachymyrmex cornetzi
TATATATATATATATATATATATACAATTATCTAGTCTTTATCACATAAACGTGCAAATATTTTTCTTTAAATAATGAAATAATAAAGGATTTATATTCATTTGTTGTATTATTATTCTGCATTGTATAAATATCATTTTTCTAATAACATATTCATACATCTAATAAAATATCATGTATACAATTTCGGCTACAACATCACATATTAAACAGATTAAAGGGAGAAATAATATACATTGACGTTTATAGGTATATAACTGGATTTTAAAATTTTATCGATATGCGGAGTGTCCTTTTGTGATATCATAGCATTGATCATCTCCTGACGTCTAAGGCAGCCCCCTTGAAAGTAACTTGATCTTCTTCATCCGATTTCCGACGTCCCGCGGGACGACCTTTATTATTCGCAAACAACGTGGCATTCTGGCTCCCTAATTTGCAATAATACTAAATTATCCTATTTCGCAGCCGGAGACAGGCGGTAGACGGAAACGTAGTAGAAGAGGAGAGGAAGAAAAATGCTCTCGGGGAACGAGTCTTTTTATTACCCTATTAATCCCAACTAGCGCCTTATTTTTAAATTAACATTTTTATCTCCCAAGAAAACAAGCTTCTCTACCATCGTCTTTCCGCAGCCTCTTGCCCATCGCTCGCCCTTTGTTTTTTCACGCGTCTTTCGTCCCTTCTTGTCTCATTCTCCTCCTCACCAGATCCCTCGTTTCGCCTGCCGTCTTTGCCTCTGACGGCACTCGTAAAGCACAGGATTATGGAGCTGAATTCTATTATCGTGGGCGGCTAGCGAACTGGAACCGGTAAAGAGCAGCTTTCACGATATCATTAAGTATGCTTGCAACACGATTCCAGAATTCATCGCAGTCCCTATACATGAAAAGTAACAAATCTTTGAGATATCGATATTACACAATATATTTTACTTTATAGCTAGCTTTAGATAGTGTTTATCGATATTAAAAAAATTGCGATGACGAAAAACAAGGCTCTTTTTTACTGAGTTATCAATTATTAAGAGGAATATACTTTTAAATAGCATAATGAAATGATTTCTCGTCGTATACAATAAAATATACAATAAAATCAAATAAAAGTTTAAGAAGCATATAGATAAAATAATATAATATGTCATAAAATATGATAATGAAAAATATATAGTTCTCTTGACACTTATAATACACTCTGTTCATTTTTCTATACTTGCTTTGTCAGTCTTCTTTAATTTTTATTATTTAATTATACTTAATTTCCACTTCAAATATTGTTCCTTTTTATTTTAATAAATAAAAACCCTTTCTTCAAATATATAAAAAATAGAAAATATTTCTATTTTACCTTCAAATTGCAGAGGAGAAAGAGAGAGAGAGAGAGAGAGAGAGAGAGAGAGAGAGGAAAAGAGAGAGAAATTAAATTATAAACATGTACAAGAATTAAATAATATTTGATAAGTGTGTGATTTTTAACGAAATAAATTTGAGAAAATATACCCCTGAACTATATATATGTGTTGTTATATTCTGATCACTGGGTATTGGGATTCACTGCACAACAAACAGAATGAGAAAAAAAACATGAAATTCTTTCGCTACGAAAATATCAGTGGCCTGTGAGATACGCGAGAACAATTGTTTAAAAAACAATCGCTTTATTGTATTTGCCGTTTTACAAAATACATAATTTTACTACGGAGAACCGTTTCTGTTTGTAAAAGTTTGTTCTGCATGAATACGTCGCTGTACGCACCGAAGGCTTTTAAATTCAATATACATTCTGATTGTTAAACGCCGACAAATATTGAAAACACTAGATCATACATTGGACATGTAAAATATTATTGTAATTCTCAGGTTTTTTTATAACAAATGCAACAATTATTTTTACTGAACGTTCTTCATTTTATGATACTTAAAAATTTAGACATAATAGTAAAAATTAATACATATATTACTAAATATATTATAAAATATTTCAAATTATTGACATTTTATTATAATTAACATTAATCCCATGGCTAACGCAATAAATTTTGAACTTGGATAATTTGTATATATAAATATGTGACATGGTCACACCGTCTAATAACTTTTATTATGCACTATGTACAAATATACCTACTTACGAAATACTGCGGGAATTTAAGGAAATGATATGCATATATCTATCATCATTTCGGGCATGTTTATAGTGACCAGCTATGACGTTTGCGAGAAAACAGCCTTCGGCCACGTCCGAACGGTTAAGCCGTGGAATCGGTGTACCAAATTGGATATTTTCCGCGCCATGGTTCGCTTAGAGGGGTCGGCAGCTCACGATGGAAAAATATCGTCGCCCCCGGCCAGCGTCGAAGACCGGAAACCTCGGTTTTCCGCGATTGGATCGCGCTCTTCGAATATTCGCGTATCGAGAAATGTTCAATTTCCGCTGGCAAAAAGTGGCTGGATACCTTTAATAGCTGCTTCTTGCTCTTCCGTTTCAAACACATAATATCACCAGTGTGCAAAGGTAGCTTTAAAAAGCATCTACCATATAATATTGAGCATTAATCCAACGGCCTTTATTTCAATATTTGAATTCCACGTTTATTACGGCAGTCTTCCGGAAATTTTTTTCATGCAGAATGCACGTACATAGAAAAATCGATCGCAAGCATTGTATTTATAGTTTCAGTTACTTCCTTGATATTTTATGAGATATAATAACATTCTCGCAAATTTTCAACTTTAACATTTTTTATTTATTTATAATATAATGTTATTACGTGAAAAAAAAATTATACTCTTTAAATCGTCTTTCTCTTCTCTTTTAATACTTTTCTATTATTTCCTTAATACCGCCATAAGTTTCTTACATGTACGATATTTCTGATCAAGCACAGACATAATCTTTGGATTTGCCTGCTTTTATTATTCATCCAAATCGAACCTAACCTCTGAAACTCTAATATATGATATTGGATCAGAATAGGTGCCACTAATGCTATCAGCTATTGACACAGTCGACAGATTGGCTACTAAAGGTTGTGAACTAAAGGTCTCCCTTCTAACTTATCGTAGAGAGGACTACTGTAACAAGATTGATTCTAGGTAGTCGTCGACAAATCCCTGATGCCCGGTATTCTCTCTCTCTCTCTCTCTCTCTCTCTCTCTCTCTCTCTCTCCCCCCCCCCCCCCCCCCCCCCCCCCCCCCCCCTCCCCCCCCCCCTCCCCACCCCCTCTCAGAGTTATTATTCTTACAGTGGTGTCGCGTTGATAAATTACTAAAAAAATTATGCAATTATTTTTAATGTTATGTTCACAAAATATTGAAATTGTTGTAATAATACTTTTTATATTCTTAATGCCAATAAAATTGATATAAAGTAGAATAATATACAATAGTATAGAAAGGTAATTAAGCTAAATTTAAATAAATATGATAATATATGTATCCGGAAAGTCTAAAAATAATACATTCATATTTTTATAATACTCATGTAATACTTTAAAAAGAATTTTATTGTTTTTTTTTCAATGAATCAGAAGAAAAATGTAACGAAACATATACTTTCGATTATATCCATATCTAATGTCTAAATATATTGAATGAAAGTAACAATATGAGAAAAATAGCAATTTCAAAAAAAATATACTAAAAACATTTCTTTTATTATTAAAACTTACGCTATTGGATCACAGTTTGGCCTCAAAATATAACTAAGATGAAGGTTGGTTTTGGGTGTCGCGTGAGTGTGGATATAACCCAAAGTGTTGATGTTATACTAACCGTCACCATTCGTTCACTTTGTGCGGCTAACTTATTAAATTTGTTAAAATTTCCTATTTTTCTTCTAAGATAATTTATCTAAAATTATAGAATATTTGTCTTAAAACTGTATAATCTCTTAATATTTTCCTACTATATATTTAAAGTACTTTTATCCTCAATTTATTATGCACATTTATTCATTATAACTTTAGTTATGTTTTATTGTTAATTGCAATAGAGAAAAGAGTTACAATAGAAGGGATGAAAGCACATATAATATGAGACGAAGGAAACCATATTTGAAGAGATGAGCGAGCAATGCTTTGGGAATTAAATTTGTGCGACTATGTTGTACACTATGAATATGGAGGGTCTCGTTACTACACGTATTTGAGCATACACTATATATATGCAGTATAGTTATACTCCGCAACATTTTCCTTTCTAAATGCTTCTCACAATTTCACATTTCCTTCTTTTTTTGCTATTTATCTGCTATTCATTTCGAGATCTTTAAAAACCGACTAATTTAATTTAAATTTTTAATTATCGTAAATTTAACATTAGTTCAAAAAGAATCTAGCAGTATCTAGTTAGGTTAAATCATTTAAAACATACGTTACTTTATTAATTTATTGATAATCATAAAAATTTAGCATAATAAATGCCAAAATAAGGCATAAGGTATTAAAAACTTAATTTGTTTGTATATATTATTATTTAAAAAATAATCTATATTTTACTTAATTATATCCTTATGTTTAATAACTGTATGTAAAAAAAAATTCAGAAAATTAATTTAACGTTTTTGAGATAACATTATATAATTAAGCAATGAACTTTAAGTCTGGATTTAATTGTAAAATAATATATATATATAATTAAAAATATAAAATATATACAATGCTATAGAAAATAATTGTTAATTAAAAGAATTAATGAAAAGAGCTATGGAATGGCGTGAGTGAAATCGAAGATAGTCGTGGTAACAATGTACCGCGTATATCGAAGTGATCTCTAAGTTGGCCTCAGGCAAGCCAATAATTGCAAACAATTACTGTACATCTCTGAACCGATTTTGCACAGCTTCAGTAGTTCTGCTTACTGCTGTAGTGGGAAAACAATTGTCCTCCCGATTCTGTGAGGCCGGTTCTATCTCTGCTTCACAATAGCTCCTCGGAGTTTAGGTAAATGATGGTAGTTGCCACGAAAATTTACTGGCGCAATTTTTCGAATGCCTCTCCCCCCGCCCTTCGTCGTACCCCTTTCTTTTCGTCTTTCTCCGCGCTCGGCTTTTTCTCTCTATCATGGACGGTAGGAGGGTAAATGATTTCGGAGTAAATTGCTGTGTGGAGAAGGTTAGATTCAACCCCGCCTTCGGACTACCTACCCTTTGATTCTTTCAACGTGAAACACGTCCGTGCAGTTAAGGTACAACGTTGATTCCATTGGAGGAATAGAATAAAGCAACTTTTTTCGGCCAATGTTTGAAGTAATGAGCGAAAGATTCCAATCACACTAGTAGCCAAAGCATGAATTTCTTTTCGCGTTACATTCCACTTGCAATTGCATTTTTACGTTGCTTGTTTTGTAAGTATATTTAATAAATATATATTTACTAAATCTATTGTTATTATTGAGTTTGGTATTTATCAAATTTTATATATTTATTTTACTAAATTTTATTAAATATATTAATAATAACTTTTTTTTTAAATGCTTAATATATATACTAAATCACTGAATAAGTAATAAATTGAATTCTTTAACAAGTGAGGTATGATCAGAATCCAGAGCATTCCTTTTAAGAAATTTTTCACCTTTTCTTGGTCACTTTACGAGTGTTCTGAGCTGATACGAATAGGTCTGTCTTTTTTTTTATCTTCAGTTCACGTTTTTTCATCATTCGTTCCCCTACAATTCCTCCTGATCGCCGTTCTTTCTATCTGTTCCCCTAAGAGAAAGACAGATGTAATAACAAATATCTCGCGAGCGATTTAATTTAATTTTACAAAAAGCATATTCTACCAAGAAATTATCAGTGAATAATACAAATTGAAAACTAAGCTACATGTGTTCAAACAATTATTAATTTACAATAATTTATTGTGGCTTTTTTATGATAATTTACTATTAACATATACATACATAAAGTAAACTTATGTATTAAAGAAATTATTAGAAAATATTATCATCCAAATAATAATAATACAAAGAGAGAGAGAGAGAGAGAGAGAGAGAGAGACGAAGAGAAAGTTAAATGAAAAAATATGCATTAAACCAATTTTTTAATATTGATGAAATATTAAATGCATTATTTTTTTCTATACAATAACGAAGATATCACTAACCGAATTGAGTTCACTAACTTTGTTTGGACTGACAGTGTTTCAAATATTATCAATGTACTTATCTATATATTATATTGCTTTTATACAACAAAGTATAATAAATGAAAGTAATTTACATGAAAAATCAATTTATTTGTTTATCAGAAAAATGGTAATTCACGACATGATAATTCACAAAATTATTATATTAAAACTTAAATAATTTTTAGATCATATATGTATGTAATCAGTATAATATATGTACACAAATAAAGATAACAATTTAATAATTATTTAAAACTTGACAACACTATGATAACATTTACATAATTAAAGGAAACATATTTTTTTTCCATTATTAAATCTGTGGTTTTCGGAGATAGATTTTCACGTAATCAATCACAATTTGCATACTATACAAATGTCATAGCACTAAGGATAAAATTAATGTCTCACAACGTAAATCTTTGTTTCTTCTATAATATGAATTCCATGCGTCCCACCACAAAACTAAGATCTATTTTACATAGTCGTCCTCGCATTTATCATCCTAAAGTGTGTAACAATATGCGTTATTTTCAATGTACAGGCATTGAGGGCGTGGAAATTAATACGCAAATGAGCGGATATTAATTAATTATAAATAATGAGTAGGGCCGTTTAACTTACGTACGTGAGAGATTCTCTCTTCAAGATCAAGTAATTTCGCAGGATGACGCATACCTTTTCTTGCCAATTAATAGATGATTAATTATCGGGATGAGACTTTGAATTTTATGGTAACCTCCTGCCACTCCTGGTTACCAGTGTTACCACAGTCTGTTGTTCTGCCACTCGGCTTTGTAATTAGCAGGACTTTTGCGTTAGGCTACATAGTCGCCAGATTCATCAAAAAAATTTTGATGAGTTAATTGATAAATTACGTTCAGACATGTTATCCATGCATGCTCTGCACGCATAAATACTTTCCTCATATCATATTCTTTATTGTGAGTTTTCTCTCATATGCCTTTTACGAGAAAGATTTTCTTTTTCAAAAATTATCACAATACTTTTATAAAGGAATACAATGAATCACGTAGCGTATACGACTTATACACATGTAGAACTAGTTTAAAAAAATCTGAAAGGTGTTGAATGTGCCATAGAATGTCCTGTACCTACCGCATTTATCATGGTGCATCATTATCTCGCATGCACAATTGTTAAAACGGATATGCCTGCGTTTGTCGCATTCATATATAGAGAAGCAGCAATCCCATTTCTGCGATTCGTTCGTTCTCGGTGATTGCGCAGTGATTGCCACGTCACTCACGAAATCAGTCCGTCTGCACTCGCCAAATTAACGCAATTTCCAAAACAAACGGGTTTTACCTGCTCTTCGCGTCTAGAGTACATATAGCGCGTAGAGTGCCTACGTACGGTTTAATTGCGAATTTCGCCGCAAACACTGTTCATACATCTATGTACACACACACACATACACACACACATATATACATACTATAAACATGTGCAAAAACGACAAGGAAATTATCAAATCTTATCTCAATATAAATAAAAATTTATAAATTAATCATTAGACAGTTAAAATATAAAATATAGACAACAACTATAACGATAGTTGAGAAATTGACAATCATCTAAATCTAAAATAAAAGAAATTTGACATGATGTCAATCATCAAATATCATTCCTACTTAATAAAATTATATTGTGATAAATAAATAATACAGAAATATATTAATATAAATGTAAGATTTTTTTATAATGAAAAACCGTCAATAAAAGAGGATCTGCAATTTGAGATCTAAAGCAAACTATGTTAGGTAATTTAAATCATGCGCATCACATTCCTCTCGATCTTCGATATTCCACCCTTGAATTCACGGCCCGAGGCTTTCCTACCCTATATTTCAATCAGTGCTCTTGACAGGGCTCCTTCAACTCAATGTAAGAACCACTTTTCCTCCTGGCAAATTAATCGGTAAATTAACCATGAAAAATTAATATCTACGTTCTCCAAAGCCAAGTACTCTATAAAGTTGTTGGCAGAATGTTGAAAGACTATCTAGAACCTTCAGATTGAATAACTGAATGAAAATATGTTTATTACGCTCAGCAGGTGTATATATAGAAAAGTCGTTATAAAATATTCTATGCCAATAACAAATTTAAGATTTGTGGTATATTAAAAGTAAGTCAAGATGACATCTCTTCATTATATTTGGTACACATATATGATACGACATATATGAAAAAAAATATAGATAATTGAATTTCGGTTAAAAATTCTTTTTTCCACATTAATTTCTAAACTGAAATTTACTTAAATATACTCACCTTGCCATTAAAATAAAGTAAAAGGGATCATTTATATCAATACAAAATCGCAATACAAAAAATAATAAAAAAATGTTCCTAAAAAAATAAATTATAAACATTTTCAAATAATTACAAAAAAATGTCTAATTTTTAGTCAATTTTTTAAAATTTAAAGTTGCGTTAATTATATAATAAAACGTCTTTGATTCATTCGGAAATTTTTATAACCAAGAAGAAACGGTAATCTCATGGCAGTAAATAGTCTCGTTATAAAAGGCATTTAAGACGTTTTGTTTGTTGAGTGAAGACGGTAAGGGGTATTATAAGAGAAAGGATACAAATAAGAGACGAAAGAAGAAAATAGTATAGGAAGTGTAAGATAGTTGTAAACAAAAAAAGAGAGGAAGCACGGTATTCCCAACGAGACCATTGGAGAACTATGTATTCGTTGAACCGATTGAAAGGCACTGTAGCGCGTGTCTAAAGGGATACAAAAGAAACGCCGTACCCGCAATAAAAGCTCCGCGTAAAGCGAGTTTTTATTTCGCAAAGTCGGACGAGTGACCCGCGGGGGTTTCTTTCTTTCTCGCTCTAACCCTTCTCCGTGTATCTTTCTTTCTCGCATTCACAATCGCCGTTCTTCTCACTTTTCCTACACGCCTAGACGCTTCTCAATTCTTTACTTTACCTTTTGAAATCCCGGATCCCTGCCCTTTCACACATTGCGCTTTGTTTATTTAGTTTACATCTGTGTGTATCTTCGCAGATGTAACTAAAGAACAGAGGCTAAAACTGTTCTACAGAATGATTCAAATATTGTAGCATACCTATTTTTTAACACGTTTGCAGTTTATCTCTTTTTTCGAAATACATTTTGTCATCTTTATAAAAAATATAAAATAACATTTTAATATAGAATAATAAATTGTAAAAATGTCAATTTATTAAATTAGAAAGAGAATCTTAACACAAAATAAAAGAGGAAACAATCACGAGAAACAAATCAATCTGACATAGAAATCTCGAAAAGGTGATGATTGCTAGTTCACGTAAACATCGAGAATATTTCGTATGAAGCTTAATACCCTATTTTACCAGGCCATTTATTGGTGGGCCGACGCGGTCCTTTCCCTACTTCTCGAAATCTCTCAAATCCTTTGACAATGATACGCGTTTACAGCGCTTAGAGGGTTGATAGGTGGGCACGACTGGAATCTCCCGGTTTCTGAATAATTTTACTAAATTGGTCCCATATGTATGAGCCGCTTCGGCGAATCCACAACTACGGGCCGCGGGAACGTAATGTACATATATATTTTTTACTCCCACGTGCGTTCTTTCGTGCTCTCTTTCTATCGTCGGTGTGCGGTCTTTTCTCGCTCGTGCGCTCATCCCGCTCCTTCTCGCTGTTCCTTCGATCTTCTTCCTCCTCCCGACGCTCTTCATCCCTCTATTTTAGAAGCGGAATTTTAAAACCGCCCTGTAGAAATAAAACAGGTTTATGGCTGACGCGAGCCTCTGCGCGGCTGGTTGCCTTCCAAAAATATAATGTCTCAACGGTATGTCTAACCCACCGCATATACATATACATCCACCTATCGCGTTTATGATGCCCAGGATGTATTAACAAAATATTTTTTTTTACGACTTCAGAGATCAGACGAATAGAAGTGCAAATGGTGAGTGGAAATGCACCGTCTGGGTTAGGTAATAGCTTCTCCCATGCGTACTACATCCTCTTATGCTAGTAAATGCGCTTCTTTTTATACTTCTTGGATACCATTTTATATCATCCGGTTTATTCGCATCGACAGCAAACACGGTATGCACCAATAATGTTATCGAATAATTCATACGATTAATCTGTTTTGACATTGAAATCCAATAGTATGTATAATCATAATGACAGAATTGATTACGCACGCGCTATACTTTGAGTAGTTTATATTTAAATACTTAATACAAATAAAAAGCTTTATATACTAATTCTAATTGTATGGTAAAAAGCTAAAAAAAATTAAGTCGCGACGTGTTCATGTATGTTCATGTAAAGAGATATTAAATAAAAAAATTATATGTACATAATATATAATTTCACACAATATGGAGATAAGTAACGTCTAAGTAAATTTAGCTTTATCGGAATAAAATGTCTCATATTGGTTTGTACGTGTATGCATAAAATTGCATCTTTAAGTGGTACCAAGTATGAAAATGCGTGCGAATAAACATAAGTTATTCACCCCAAGTAGCACCTTCTCCGTCATCTCGTTGATATCCTTAAGCAAACATGAAGACACGCAATACCATATGACCGAGACGACGCGCCGGAAATGGGAATATCTTGTGGCGTTTCCTTCTGAATTTCGATGATGCTTTCTATCATCGTACAGTATCCGTGGAAATCGGTTCGCGAGACAAATAGTCGCGAATATATGTAAAATGGAAATGGGGAGGGATTCGCTTCTTTCCTTAAATCAAATCGTTCAGAATATACATGGTTCGCGTGTGTTCATATATTTTTGGACATTTAAAAGTTATACCAAAGAGTTATTTACCTTTTTGACGTGGAACATATAAGAAAACAGTTAACACAAACAGATTAGTATCAGAATGAACAAAAAGAATTTTTCTCACAATTTGTTAACAATTATCATTTACTAAATAATATTAGTCAGAAGTTTATAAATATAATTTATACAATCAGGAAACAAACATCTAATCTAATAAAGTAACTCCTACTGTTAATGGTACACGAAAAAAACGACTACGTGCACGACCGAAAGTTACCCATCAATGTTTTGGTTATAAGATAAGAACTATAATACGATTGTGATAATCGTAAGGCTGTAAAGATATATTCATCTTATGATTATCACAATCAAACGTATTGATGAGTGAAAATTATCATTATTCCCGGTTGTGACAATCGTAACATTTTTTTTTCTATGTAGAAGAGTTTGAAAAATATTTAAAGTTTTTTAAGGAATATCAGATCTCTAAGAAATTCGCGATATAACGATGTGGCCAGAAACCGTGGTCATTTTATGGCTGGCTTTTAAACAAAATACGAAGTCCGTGTAGTGATCGTTAAGCACGGTCGGTGTCCTACGTTTACAGTAGAACCTCATCCTTCGCCATCTTCACCCTTCCTCCTCTCGCCGATCCTTCTGGTCATCCTGCGGCAAACGCACCGTCCGATACTAGCTCGACCCTTAAGAGCCCACTCCATCAAAAGGGTGGCTTTTATACCTTCTATATTTACGAGGGATGTTTCTTCTTCCGCCGCCGGCTTTCTCGCGATAAGAGTAACAGGCTCTGCTATATCCTTATCCTACCCTTATCCTTACACCAACTTGGTTGTCCGTGAAATCGAAGGTAAGAATGCTTCGATACGCATATTATACGGGTATTACCCCCTCTCCCCTGCTGTTTACATATTCAACTCCTAACCTTGAGATATTGCACTTCATATAGCAATCGAATCAAATATAAGCAAGGACTAAAAATACCTAATAAACGGTCTCAGCGTCTATACGGTCTTTCAGATACCGTGTTTAAATAACTTATCAACTTTTATTAATTAAGTGAAAGAGGATTACAATGCATCGAATCGTATAAAATTTATAGCATATATTTATAATCCTTCGTGAGTACAGATACATCGTCAATTACTAATAATGTTGTTGCAACCGTGTAATTACCGATCGTCTGTACGTAATGATCGCTATAAAATTTACAGCTTCATATACATTTATATACATTGTGCTCATTAGTCTATTTAATCGTAAAATACGATCTTATTAACCTAATTTATTTTAGTGCTTACATATTTAGTGCTTACAAATAACTCGGAAAATAAAAATTTTTTCTACAATTAATCAAAATTATTTATTCTTATTACATTTTCTTCCAAATGAATACTTAAACAAATAAGAAATAATATTAAATTATTTTTGATTGCAACACACTACGACAGAATGAGTAAAGACGAATTGACAGCCCTCTTTTGTCACTTCACCCCGATTTGTTCCATTCTAAGTTTTCTCTCTTGGGATAGTCCGCGTCTTTTAAGAAAGAAGTTAACTGTGCTGAATGTAGTGTTTTGACAGGAAGAAACGGATAATCGATTGTCGAACTCACCAACGCAGATACCTTTAACTGTGACGTAAATTGTTTCATATCCTTTTAACTAGAGAGAAATTATTTTATTGACGTTGCCATATATTTAAATATTGTTGGATTAAAAATATATACATGAAAGATATTTTTGAATAAATTATTTTAGTTTTAAGAAATATAATTTATAATTTTAGCAGAGATTTTATAAAGTGATAAAGAGTCCTCATAAATTATTTAATGTAAAATAAATTATAAAAGACATAATAATCTGTTTGTAAATAAGAAAAGGCTTAAAAGAACCTAAGATTTATTAAAAGCCCCGAGAATCAATATAACGCGCGTTATCAGTATAAATGATTTATCCTTGCTTACATTTCTTAAAATACATTGCATGGGAGGGTGAATACTATATGAAGAGGCAGCATGCTATCAACCTAATACATACCGCCATAAATTTTTTCCGTGCTCTCCTTTTTCGCATGGTTAGCTCTTTCGCGCTCATTGACTGCATGATTATGCAGCGAACTCGTGCCGCCTGGAAGGCCTGCATATTTTTATGCGTACCAGAGTCGGTTCAAGACGAGACGTCGTGAAGGGTAGTGCATAAAAGAGAAAGATGAAAAAGTGCTCGAAAAATATATCCAGCGCACGCTCCGTGCAGCACGGAGCCGTCGTGTTATCTTCGTTATCCACATTAACATAATCGCCGAAGCATAAAGTTCGCAAGAGCGATCGCCCGAGCCACACTTGGAATCGATTTCGGCACAGAATATGCAAACTAAATTATTCTTCACGGTACCATCCTGCGATTTTCAGCCATTAACACGGAAATAGTGCGCAAATATTCAATGACCGAGTTATAAAATTCTATTAAACTTTATACTTTTTGAACGGTTTATTTTTTTTTCGTTTCTAGATTCTCTATGACGATAAACTAATATTATATCTTGTAGTAATTAAAAATATCGATTCAAGTAAACACGATATTTATTTACATTCGAAAGATGTGAAAAAACATCCACCATTTCAATAAACATCAACAACTTGCAGGCAATCGTTTGCATGCATCTAATACATATATACAGTTATGAGAAATAATTCGCAGTGGGACATTTCGACTGTTTTCATGCCCAACAAGAAAGCTCGAAGCTTGCCACATATCGGGAAAACATCCAATTGGGGCACCGCGAATATAACGGTGGCGAATCACTCTCAGTAGCCGAAAATATAAATAAGCAACGATGCAAGCCGCGTTGCTTTACTCCAGATTTGTCTCTGTTCGTGGCGGGTGCCTTAGCAAAATGTGTTGCCACGGATAAAAGAAACTCGACCGCGAATGGGACGGGGCAAAATGGAAAGCCCGAAAATGCGGTAAATAACGGGGAAGCCTAATGTTGCATGAACGCGATAAGCCCTCACCTACGGCATGTATATTTCCTTGAGAAGATTGCAGCTACGCGACCGCCGCCTCGCTCGTGGTATCGAGGGAACACCATTCATCCGTTCGATCTAAATAAATAACAACTGATAGATGGTACAGGTCGGCACAATACTCTCGGAATTGTAAGACTCCCGACACCACGTCCTTGGATAGTACGTTGTACGTATAGAGGTACAGGCGATTGCTGAAGACGTAGGAAATGGTCGTTTCGCGTACGTATAGAGGGGGAGCAACTCACATTTCTCTGCGGAAGCCCGACGACAAATCGCTTTGACGTGGCTGTCGGTCGGAAAATTTCGCTCCTCTTGAGGTTACCACCGGGAACACACAATCACTCATTGCACGTCGCACCAGATTTCTGTCACACCGATCTATCCGGTCGTTATCGAACATTTTGCCACGTGTCGGAACTTGCCCAGTGATTAAATAGTTTAGCGTGTGAATGTGTCATGATTATATATATATATATAAAATTTTATATTATAAGATTACAAATTTAATATACCTACATGTTAATATAAATATTAATTACGAAGTGTCTAAAAGTTGGTGCTCATAATTAAAATCAAAATGTCTCTAATAAGGAATATTTTTTAAATACATAAATTTTGTACACGCGGCTAAGATATTTGTTTTATATTCAAATCAAATATATATAAAGATGTATATAGAAAGATTTAGAAAGTAACATGTATATACATATATATTTACATATTTGTATATGTTTGAATAGAAAAACTATTCAACTTGAAAATCGAAATGCGACATATACATATATATAATTTTTAATAGCGACATAAAACGATGGTTATAATTGTTAATTTATATTTTATCTTTTACGTATACATTTATCCCTTACCGCAAATAATTGTAACTCTTCCGAAATTATTCGACTTTGATTTTTTAAACCAGATTATTCCTTAGATTTGCATGAAAATGAAACTTTTATAGATAGACAAAATTAATGAATTTTAATAAGGGCCTCTGTGTCCTTCATCTTCTCATCTCTTTCCTCACGCATACCATATTACCGTCATCCTATTATCACGAGATAAATTAAATGCGTTAACGCTATTTAAAAAAGCTTGACTTTATCGGCGCCCCCGTTGGCATCTTTTATGTTTAACTTGTTCGTATCATCAACAAGTTTTTTTCTTACATTCTTTACCTCTTTTGTTGTCTTTTACTTTCTATCATCGATATAATTGAAATTCACAATGTTTTAAAGGTAGATGAGAAAATGCCAGCTGTATAAACTGAGCATCAATCATTCCTAATATTTTTTGTACATAGATAATTAATTTTAATGACATGAAATTAAAATCTATTAGGATTAACTTCATACATAATTTGATACATAATTACAGTCTATCTGAATTAATTTTATAATAAGATCTTGAATAAAAAAGATTTCGTACATATGCTAAAACAAATTATCAACATTTATTTATGAGATTTTCGATTCTAATAAGTCGTTATTCATTTTCAGGTAAGAAGTTGAAATACGTGTTACACGAGGAATACAGAATCACTGCCAGTGATTATGATCGGAAAGGTAGGCCGCATTAATCTATAAATATCTCAGATTATCCCAAGCATACTCTGCTCCGCTCAATTCATCGGCAAGGCGACGAAGGCGCGCATTACTTTCCTACTTTCTTGGTCGATGAATAGGGTGATATATGGAGGGTTCTACAAACTGAAAGAGAGAGAGAGCGAGAGCAAGAGAAAGAGGAAGAGAAAGCAGGGTGAATGTGAGCGGGATGCTTATAACGTAGTGGAAGAGAGATAGGCGGAGAGGGTGAAGAAAGAGCAGCAAAAGAAGAGAAAGGAGGAGAGAAAAGAGCGCGGGGTGGAAAAAGATAGAGAGAGACCGCCAGAGTTTATAAGTTGGTAATTTGAGGCACGGAGCACGTACGCGGATCCAGATCTTTGCGGCGCCGAAATAAATCAGCCACCTACGTTCCCACCTCCTTTTCCTCCTTCACTGCCACGGCATTGCCCCACCTCCCTTTTCTCCGTTGCTTTCTTCCACTACTGCTTCTCCTTCTCTTCACCTCCGTCTCCTCCGCCACGCTCTAGCAGCCCTCTTCTCGATCTTCGCACAAGCCCGCGGTTATTTATTCGAGAATTACCGTCGCTTATAATAAGCCCCTCTTTATTCTCCAGTGGCGTGGCAGCCGTGGCACTCACGGTGGAACAGATTTTACAGTGATTTAATGGAGCTCCCACGAAAATACCAGGCACATGCAAGCCGTACCTCATGTACTCATAAAAACGATTACCGGCAAACGGCATTGATCTTACTTCCTAGCCGGTGAGGCTCCGTTTTGTCACTGTAATTGCACATTTAATGCAGCGTTTCGATTCCGAGTATCATTGACCTACCTATCTGTCTTGCCGTTCTGCTGTAGAGTACAAGGGAATGCATCCCCAAGTAGAGTATGGATCTCGCATACCTTATTGAGCAGATGAAAGCATATTTGTTGCAACTTGATCAACATAGGGATGATATTAGGTTAGCTTTAGCAATTTCGATGAAAAATCTTTAAGAAAATTTACTTTCAAGGAAATATCTATGTTACAGAAATATTTGCCTTTTTGTTTATATTTATTTTATTAATCCTTATAAATTATTAATAAGAATTATTATAAGAATCATTTTATTTAATTATTTATACATACAACACACAATTAATTAATTTCGAAATACAATCTTGTACATTTATGCATATCATATGTGTATTAACCAGAGTACTTGGAAAAACGTTATAGACGTGTAATTGCATATCGTCAGATAGTTTAAATGATTTTTTTGGCGAGGGAAATTTAATAATCTATGCGGTACTACCGCACATATATAGCGAGTTCATTGCACTCATCAACCGCTGCATGTCATGTTACGTGAATCCAGGTTAAAATATTACGTAATCGGATTTCAGTAGTGACTAGATTTTTCGCGTACGTTAGTATTATATGGAAAATTAATTTATTTTATTCAGAAAAAGAGCGACGGTCACCGTTATTGTTCTGATAAAAAGTAAATCTGAATTCTTGTCTTTCTCTGTTTCTTGCGCACCTTCCTCTTACTAAATGCGGATAACTGTAGGAAAGCTCTTCGATAAGAACTAAGATTATCCTGCGCGCGCATTGGAATCCACCCTCGGGAGGTGTGGTCACTTTGTTCTACCCCACGTACTATATTCAAAAATTTCCTTTTAAATTAATAACTTACAAAATATATGTGCGATTATTATTCAATACTAAGTTCTAATAGATAAAAAAATATAAATTTATTTAATTGATTACTTATTAACGATAAACTTACGAATGATGCACCTTATATCATCAACTTGTTTCAATTAGTACAGATCATAAAATATTAAGATATCGTGATAATATTCTACAATTTTGTAATAGGAAAATGTATTCATAAAATATTAGTTTAACCCTCAGTTTTCTTTTTAATTAAATAGATTTTTTGTAATTATTTATTTGCTATTACTTGTTATATTTGACAATTATAATGACAACTGGTAACGTGGAAAGGAGTACCTAACGTTTTACGTCATTTTAAGTCGTTTCACATTTTAATGCCTCATCTGTATGATGAGGCATTAACTGTCAAACACATTATCAAAATAAATGGTACTCTATCCAATCGCAATTATGTATCAGCTTCACGTCCGCAAAATCTCGCACTTTTGACAAGCATAGGTAAGCATATATCGTCGCGATGCGGGAGTTGATGAATGATGAACGGAAGACGAAATAAAACTTGAAAATCCGCTACGGGCGTCTCCGTACGCGGATAGCGTCGGAGGCACAGAAAGAAAGGCGGCAGAATCCGGAGGACAACACTTTTCCGGGTATCGCGGTGGAAGTACGTGATCGCGCATTGAATCTCATTGGTGATAGCCACGAGTGGCGGGTAATATATCCAGTGCAGTCAAGCCCCTTCCTTCTCTGCCTCCACCCCCACACACCATCATCGACCCCCGTTCCGCGCAGTCCACCAGTCCAGTGTCCCCGGTGCGCGGCCATTGTGCGAAGCTTTGTTCGAACGGTGACGGGGTCACATTAATCTGTCTCTCATCCCTTCTACATACCCGGCACGTTATACGACGTGCATCGTTGTCCCCATAGGTACGGCGTCAACCCCCTCCGCACTGTCACGAATCTACCTCGTCGAAGCTCAATCGACCTACCGACCGAACGATCGATCGATCCACGACGCGATACACTCATCCTGTCTAATACTGAATAATCCCTTGCTCGTCACACGCCCATGAAGGGCTCAGGCCCTTAAATCTCGATCGCTATTGACAGCGTTTCGAACTTACATCGTTAACCTGAGCTAAAGCTTTAGATGTCGATTACGTAGGCGAAAACTCAATTATTACTTCACGCGTGATTCGCATTGGTTCATCGATTCCTTGATTAATCATTGAAATTTAAAGCGAAACGTGGTGTTACAATTAAATCTTTCAGAAGCAACTTTTATCAATTTTCTTCTTTATTACATAAATATGTGATATTCTAATATATTGTTAAAAATATGTAAAGAATATCATATAATAATTCATATTATATATTTACATCATTTATATTATATATTTTATATATATTATTTATGTTATATATTATTTAAGAAATACGTAAAGAAATATATTTTCATATCGTATGTAATTAGACATAAAAAAAAACATTTATTTAAACATATTTAAACATACTGCAATACCTTAAATATGTAGCACACACACACATAGAAATATCTACGTAATTTAATACACAATAATATTACAAATTCTACAAAAATTAAAAATTAACTTTTCATTTAATATAAAAAAAAATTGATATTAATGATTGAGTAATAATTAACCTCAAACTAATCATAATTTATTTTAAGTTTTAATGCAGAAGTTCCTGTGAATTACTGATTCATCAGAATGAAAGAGTAATTCATCGTACTGACCATGACTATGTTGACCGACATGTCCGATACATATACATCAGCCGTTAGTCACAGTCCAGTAACGATGATGGATTCGAAAACTTACTGTATTGTTCGCATAAAAATAAACAAAATAAAATGCCTTCAGTATAAGAAAGCAAATAAAACTGCCTAAAGATGTATAATACGCAAGATAACAAGAATTTATGTGATACACGGTATATATATTTTATTGTAATTGTAATTTTTCGATTTTAAATATTAGCTGTACGTTAATATACCATATTTAATAAATTTACTACTTCGTATTTCAGATTTATTTTTAAGATTACTTTTTTAAATTAAATGAAAAAATAAAATGAAAATGTATAATATTTTATTATATAAAATTAATTATATGAAATGTTTTAAAATTTATTTTTTATTAGATTTATTTATTTATATATTTATATATATAATTTTTTAAAAAGAAATATTTGCAAATTATGTATATTTTATTTTTTATATAAAATTTCTAACAACTAGTAATATGAATTACAAATAATTACCGAAAGTTTTTGTATGTATCTTATTTTCCATAATTAAATTTTATTAATCCTCTTTTAAATGAATATATTAATATATGTACATTAAATCATACTTAACAATGTTATGGGTCTTCAAGTTATATTTTTAATTATAATTTCTCTCTATATGATAAAAACTAAAATAAGCATAAATCATGTACTTCGAAAAAATTTAAAAAATGTAGTGCAGAGAATACTGCAATTTTTATCTTTTCGATAAAATTCTCGATGTACCAAAATTTATGGTGGCTCTTCGTCCTTTCTATCAAACTTAGGATCTGTCAATGTCACAATTTGATGGATGGTGATCGAACAAATGACGAAATATTGCGAAGATAAACCATTCGTCAGCCATATCACAATATATTATTTCATATGAACATTGATTATTTTTGTTATTAAGTTTTGAAATGTCTATTCTTGGCCGTGAATTTCCCGTGATAAATTACATCAACTTTGATTATCAATCACCTTCAAAAATTAAAATGTTAAAACTTCACTAAAAATAATTACATAAATTTATTTTACTATAATTTAATAAACGAAAAATATGTAAAGTGATATTGGTAAAAGAATTTGATTGCATGGGATGATTTATCGACTGTTGTGAGAGGGAATCGAGATGAAGAACTTACGTTATCCGATGGTGAATGGTGCCTCGTTGCGCTTAAAAATATATACATCCGGTATGCACGCGTACATGGATAGAGCTGCAAGAGTCACCTGTCCGCCACGAATGATTCCTTCGCGTTAGACTGTTTCGAGGCTCAATAGAGACGCAATGGAAGGGGGTGCGTGCGCATTCCTATTTCGAGTTTCGAAGCTTTAGCTGTTGTATCGCGGCTGTATCGATTCATCCCCACTGTGCACTCACTTTCTGTGGTGGGGTACGCAGCCAGTAGTCCATTCTTCACGAGGCAAACTTTTTTAGATTAAAAAAAACGCCGTATCATAGACACTTGACATTTTTATAGATAAACTTATGGCTTTTAAATAATGATTCTTCTTTTTCTACGTTATTAACCAATAAAACAATCATCCACGTTTAAAATTCTTTCAATAAAATATAAGTTACCTTAATAAAAAAATAATTTTTTTTTAATTCGTTATAAAAGTTTATGTACATACATTTTTTTCTTTATTTTAATATTGTTGTTTTCCCTGATATTTTTTCTTATTGCATTTATAAAAAGTTATATATCGAGATTCTTCGTTCGATATTGTATTTCGTCATAAATAATAATAATTTCTAAAAGTTTATCAAATAATTGTTTAAAATTATTAAAAACATTAGAAGCAAATAGCTCACAATAAATATTTTTGTATCTGAATAAAATAAAGTTAAATAAGAAACAAATTTCGATGAGTGTAACATGGACTTGTATAGTATACTCCCACCCTGACCAACATCCCTCTCCACTAGGGGTATATCGCATACAATCTCCTACTACCCCTCCAACGGTGATTCTAGATTCGTAGTTCAAGCTCTGCTCGTCGGATGACGCTAGTATTTGCTTTTTCAGGGAAAATTCTGTGTAGCGAGATACATCCCCTGGTTGGTAAAGTGGGCATTCTTAGCGGGGTAGCTTAGAAAGTTTGCGCGCGCATGCCGCGTAATAGTTTCATATCTATGTGCAATCTTCGCTTCCTGAGAAACATGTGAGATCGAACGAGGAAAAAGGGGGGAAGAAAAGCGTGGGATATACGGATAGACGGCGGGTCAGGGCGTAGGGGGTTGGAAAAAATAATACTCACGCCACACGTACGGGACTACAGTAATTTTCAGAGCGCTCGTGCTCGGCTTGCTTGCAGCAGGGTAAGCGTGACTGGGGGCGATAGCATCGAGATCCCGCCGAGCGGATAAGCAACCGCCAGCTTGGCCGTTTTATTTTCTAGTTTAAAATGTAAAATAACGGGAATTTCGCAAATTACAGCGGCGTGCGTTATTTGTACAAAGTAATGCGGCAAGCGTGCCCGATTCTCGCTTTCATCCCCCCGTGCTGTTCCAGTCCGCGACTGACTTTACCTTTCCACCTGCGGGCCATCCTGTCGGTACGATTGTCTGACGTTCGTAAGTCACTTTTAGAATTTTTACGCAGTACACGCTATCATTATTTTTAAGACTAGATTTAATGTATACGTGGAACGTCTAATGCCGTTCGTCACGGGAATGTGAGAGCAGAAACTTCTAAATTTTTATGTAAAAGAATTTTTATTTATAGGTTATTGTGGACAAGAGATTTTATATAATAATTATTATATAATTCTAATAATTCGAAATTAATCCAGGGTGCAAATAATGCACAAAAGATACTTTAAAACTATTACACATTATAGATATATCATATTATTGCGGTTAAGAGACTTTATAGATAAATCAAGAAAATAATTTAAAACGACATGCAACCATTATATTAAAAACAACATTCCCTTTCGATCTGTCATTATATTATAAATTTGCATCATTGTTACTAAATAAAAAATTCAAATATAATTATTAGGAATAATTAAAAACATAAAACTTGATATACTTTCTAATACTTTTTCATGTAACTAATATATTGGAGATATATATATATATATAAAAAGAATTTAGAAAGATAAAAAATTGCCTCAATCTTTATTATATTTAATAATCATCATTTTAATTTTTCATACTTTTGAATGGTCAACAAATTTTCGTTTGCGACACACTTATATTTATATTTGATTCTCTTGTATATTAGAAAAATAAACGTTTCAATATGTCGATACGTATTATTTCTCGCAAAAAGCTGCGAATAGACGCGCTTCATTTTTTCGACAGGAATAAACTGCGGTGTTATGTGTTTACACTGAACTCATGAGACCACAATGGGTTACACAATGCATCATAGGTTCAAACACACATCTCTATAGCAATCAGAATCAATGAACAGTACATTCTCGGTAGCTGCCACAATACAGAATTGCGAAATACTGTACATGTTTTTCTATTTTTTTTTTTTCACTAACGTTACATATAACGTATGTACGTGATAGTGGAGATAGATAGAGTACCGGAGGAAGCGAGGGACGTGTCGACATGGATACGTGTACCGTTGACCGTATATGCATGTATACTTAGGGAAGCGGTGGGTGTTCGGGCTAGTCTACGGAGAGTCACGCAGGGTAGTAGTGCGTGCTTCACGCGACACACAACCCCCACTATACTCGCAAAATCCCCCGCTAAGTCATTACTATTAATAACCAGACAGAGAGAATACCACAGGCAGGGCATATTATTATTCATAATGATGTGATTCATTTCCCTCGAACCCCTTGGCAGCGTTTTCCCTCCTCCTTGCTTTCCTTGTGTTCATGCGCTCCCTCTTTCTCTCTCTCCTTCACATTTCATCTCCCTGCCATGATGACACTTACTCTCTCGCTTTGTCTCGCATCTCCTTTCGTCACGCCGCGAGAGTGTGTCTTCCGTCCTCTATCAATTCCAAGTTCCTTCCGCATCCTCTTTACCCGGCAGAGCTCCTGTAATCGTATTAACATGCAAATATTCACTTGCAAGGCGTCGAAAATTGCCAAACGTCTCGATGTGCCGTACATATTTGAGAGATGTGATCTTGTAAGTGCGAATCGCGCTGCGTACTAAATTTGATATAGCGATATTCTTCTAGCTTTAATTATCCCAAATAAAGTAATGCGCGGGAGAAAAATTCACACTCTCTCTTCAAAAGTGGCGTATCTATAATGTTTAAATGTTCTTTAATATGAATTTTACAAATAAGTAAAATTCAGAGTTAAATGATTCAACTTTAATAACCAAATTTTTTTATGATATTCCATATTACGTTACGTGTTGCATTACGTATTAAACAAATTTAAAATGCATAAAAGCACAAAAAATACACAAAAATTTCTTCTTGTATTTTGTTGTAGTTATGAATTGCATGAGTTTTCTTACAACGCGGTTGAATCGAAAATATCACAACGAGAAATGTAATTTTCAAGAATTTTTTTCCCACATTTTATAAGTATTAGGAGCAAACAAAATACAAACTGTTATTTATATTTGTCTAATTTTATATCATGTAATATTATTTTATTTATTTTATTTTCTTCATATTTTTATTTTATTTCTGCTTTTATGTTAGCACTGTTATTATAGCTATTTAAGATACGTAAATGGCAAAGTTTTCGGAAATTTTCGCCACGAAAAAGAGAGAGCACGTACACTTTAATGGTTACTGCGAGGAAATAATGTTTTCTTTACGCGATATGAACCGGATAAATCTGAAATGAAAGCACATTCAACAAACATCATAAAACGAGAATAAAACTGCGTGAAAATTATTGAGACTAACAATAGGTAATATTAGAATCATAAAAGACATTAAGGTTATCTTTTCGAGTTACTCCTAAATTTATATATAACCTTGGATAGATATAATCTCGTCCTTTATTTTTCGTACCTTTTTATTTAATGAGAAAATGCAATTAAGCAAAACGATGTTGAAAAAAAGTTGTTTAAATATTTTCACATTTTATATAATTACTTACACAATTAGTACTTTTCAGTACTTTTTTTCCTAGTTTGATAACAAGCAAGAGTTCATAAATTGAATTCTGAATCGTGCGTTTGCGTTTGTACGTAATTTTAGTGGAAATGTAGAACGTGCCACGAAAAGATCCATCAGCTTATACGTACAGGCGGGATCTTTACTTTCCACGAGTCAACGGTGCGCTAATTAAATCAAGCTGAACTACATTCCACTGAGCGATGACGATAAGACCGCACCATATATTTCCGGAACACGAGTATTCCAGTGATATTCATTTTCGGTCGCTTTTTCATCACTCTCAAGTCACCATATAACGGGTCGTTACAGTAATTTATCATTCACGCCCGTGACTGCCGTTTGATCAATGGAACACGAGATCTTGTCTTTGAAGAACGGTCGGTGAAACTGTAACAAGTTCGTCTTATAAGGGAAATGGATAAACGACGGTGGTTATGTCGCTCGGGAGGGTGGCTTCGCCACGTTACGGATGTAACGTCGGCTCGGATGTAATACCAGCGCGATAGGGATACAGTAGGGTTACGTAGCTATTTGCGGAGGGTACGGTACGATGAGATGCAGAAGGGGTGGCAGCTTAACTTTGCCTCCTTATTTCCCAACAGACTTGCTCGCGCTACCCTCTGCCCTCTCGCCCACCCTGCGAGCATTCCTCTTCTTGCGCCACGTCCCACCCACATGCACACCCTTCGCACGCGTCCGTGCAACCTATCGCACTCTATGATTTACAACCAGCGACGCTCATCTTGTAAACAGAAACGTCCACGCTATTTGCGATTCTGTCCGCATCCCACCGCGAATTTGCGTCTTCTTCCTGGCGCGTCATCGCTCAAAATTCATCGCGCGGTCTCTTTGTTTCAGTCGTATGCAAAAACGTTGGCGCAACTGGCGGCGAAACGTTACAAAAGGGAAGTATGCGGTGCCGTAGACATTCGTGAAAATTGAATGAATTGCTCGGCTCGGCGCACCGACGAAGTGGATACGCGTTTCGGCAGTGACGCGTGTTTTTGCTACAGCGTGATGTAGTCCTGACATGTGAAGCTAAGAGCGTGGAATGCCACCCGCGTATGATTTAGTAGGATAACGTGTCTCGAGACGAATGAAAGGAGACTTATAAGTCGAAGAGTACCTATATTTTTCGTCATCAGTTATAAAATTCTAAGTTTGTAAACATAACCATTATACTGTCACCTTATTGTACGTATTACCATATTTAAAATAGAAATATTTTAAATGATTATTTATTCTGGTGGAATTATATAGGTTTGAAATGTCGGAAATCGAGACATTTGGGGAGACTACAAGAATTATATAAAGTTCTATAAAGTTTAATCCAACGAGGAAAACTTCAATATTGATAAAAGTTTTACACTCAAATAACAAGTTTAAGAAACAAAAGATTCAGCATATACTTAAAAATTAAATAAAAAATTTGTTTCTCATAACACGTATTTTCATTGCAATAATATTATTAATTAAAGTATGTGAAAATTTGTATGTAAACGATTTTTAAAGTAAACGTAACAAATACTTATTATGATTATTGAAATATAATAGGTTAAATTATCAAACGTTTGCTTTTACGTAAAAAAAAGTTAACTTACAAATGTATGCGTTACACTAGCGTAGAAAAGGCAGTCGACGGCAAGTAGTATTTTAGTTGAGAGTACCCAGGTGCCATACCACTAGTTGCTAAGTGCAAATAGTCAGCTTTGGAGAGGGCTCCGAGGTCCCAGACTTATTTCACGCTAGAACGAAAGCGGGATACTTCGGAACGCTGGGAATTCCAAATTCAGATCTGGGAATCCTACCGTGAGTTCATTGTTAAGCGTTTCCCCTTTCTCTTACACTCTCTATTGTGAAGTACGTAAAATGACGTACTACACTTACCTACTTAATCAATGCGAATAATGTATGAAAGGTAATTGTACTGAAAATTGATACATCACATCTTTGTCGAAGAGTACTATTTCAACGTGAAATAAACACATCGTCGAATACAACATAGTCGTGTATACATATAAATTGCTCTTCCATTTATTATACGTTAAATGTTTTATTTCATTCACGGTCAAAGTATTATTTACTTAATTCCATTTAGATAACATTGTGAAAACTTAATTCACTTAATATTGATCTCTCTCTCTCTATCTCCCTGCTCCTTTTTTCCAAACAGAACATGTTACTTTTATGCGCGTTTCTCTGATAATATCGACGTATTAAAAACATATGACAGTTCAAATAAATGTTATTAAACACATAGAGTTAAATTAGAACATATGAAATAAACTGTATAAAAAGCTAACAAATTTATTTTTTAAATAAATCCAAATATAATTTTAACAGATAGATGAATACTTTTAAAAACTTGTAAACTTCAAATAATAATTGAAATATCGATTATCTTGTTTACAAGTTTCCCTACAGCCTGTTTTCCATAACGACGAGGTACTATTTTCTGATCATAATTAAAATCGGATAACAATGTTCAAATTGGAGATATCTGACGAATGTTTTCCGTATCGCATTTTCGCAGAGGTAAAAACAGACCCGCTGTGAAAATGGAATCGGCTACGTTAAAGAGTAGAAGGACGTATCGATGCGGCTCGAAATGTGATACTCGGCGTCGAATTTCTCGGTAGATTTTACGTATGAATTGTTTTTAACCTGACGATGGTTATAACGCCTGTCGAGCTATCGATTTTGCGGCGTAACCTAATCACATACGTGGATTCGGGATATCGCAGCGCGCGAGCGGGAGTTTAAATGGGAGAATCGGAAAATAAGAGAAGGACAGAAACGTCAGCGCGACAGAATGCAGTTGAAAGGTTACATGATCGCGCGATCGGGGAGCTATAGGAAAGGCTTGACTGGTCGACAAAGCGTAACTGCACTCTCAAAAGGATGCCTTCAGTACATACCGTACAATATATGGGGATCCTGTGAATTGCGGAGGCGACGTTTTGCCTCTACACGCTGTATTCTATAAAAAAAATTTTTTTTCTCAATAACGACTCCTGTTTGAAGTAACGGATGTTATATAGAGACTCAACTTCAAGATCAAACAACACTGAGCGATGAGTAAACATAAAAAAGTTTTACTGAAACTTGCTGTACAAAGAAATACGTACTGTAATGTGAAGTTATCAACAGAAGTTTTTTTAAACGTTTCATTTATATATACATAATTATTACAATAAATAAATTTCATAATATATGTCGTTACTATAAAAAAATGCCTTAAAACTTTTTAAAAACAGTTACTTTTCTATGTAGTATTAATATAGCTATTATTTGTGTCCGGAAAACTAAAATGATTTGCTCGAATATATATTAGAGATATAATAATCTCTTTTCTTGCCTTTTATCGAGTATCTTGTATATCAATGTGAGTCATAAGCATATTTCAAAATTTCGTAAGTGTGTTTTTGGATGAAAAGAAAAAATAAATATTCCTAATTAAGAACATTAAATCGCAAATGCTTCGTTATAGAAATAATGGTCATAAATATTTAAAATAATGACTGATGTGTATGTTGTGCTTCTAGGAATGTGTGGAAAATGATGGAGGACACTTTGAACATTTCTTGTATACATATAAACAAAGAAATACTCACCCAAAACTTTTAAATAAAATCATTATTTGATACTGTATTTGCGTTCATTATTTCGACAACGAAACATTAGAGATCTCATCTTCATCACTTTTGGATGCTGTTTTATCAAAAAAACACGCTCACAAAATTTTAAAACATAGATACTTATGGCTCACCCTATACATATATACATACTTTTCTCTAGTTCAAACGCACGTTTCGATTTTCTGTGCCACTTGTCTCGGTTGTGTGCCTTCTTTTTGTCCAATTACAGTTTTGCCGATACTTCCCGACACGTTCGCGATGATTATTATCGACACCAACCCGTCAATGCTTTGCTAAAGTTGTTAGCTTCAATAGTTTGAAAAAAAATGCATTTTTCCGTTAAAAAATTATGTTCCGTGTAAGAGATATAATATCACACTTATTAAAATAATATTTCTGTTCTGATTATTCTGTATTATATTAGATTGTGCTAGTATATTTAATAATACAAGTTTTTTTTAGATCATGTAAAACGTATCTACATTGCAAAAACATCCAATTTCCGTCAGTGATAATTGAAATATCAATTTTATTTTAACCTTTATCAACTCGTACCTGATATAGCGCTCGCGATTATCCGTATTTTCGTGGATGCCGCGCATGCACGATTTTTTTTTTCCTATCATCCTTGAGATTGTAATTGACTCATGGAACAGTGAGCCGATGCAAGAAGCAAAAGAGAGTCTAATCGATCACGTTGGCTAGGTGTTTAATCTACCATTCTAGCGTAGTGTGACAGCTCTGCTCGTTTCTCATTGCCATTTTGCAGATAGTAGCAAAAAGTTTATAGCACGGTACTAAAACAGTGCACGTAGATGCTCTATTAGAGCGTTCGAACGGAGGCTTAGTCCTAGTAATAATGTTAAATGCGTATCAGACGTACTTTTTCCTTGATATTTTAACACTGGAACGTATAAAAACATACGGATACGAGGTGTTCTGGTCGGCGCCGCATAAATTCTGCAGTTTATCGTGTCATACGAGCAGCGCAGCAAAAATTGGAGACACACGCCAATTTGGCATATAATGGTACGCGAAAAATAAAAATCCACATATCTCGCATATGTGATCCCATTGTTTTTGGAACGTCAATCTCGTAGTACATTCTCGACGGTAAAAATTTCGGCAAACGAGAAGAATTATTTGTAACGCGTTGATAATAATTCGGAATATAAAAATGTAGGACAATAATGACGTTAGATGTCACATTATAACGCTTGCCATGATCTATAATTAGTTATTATTCTTCGATAAACCTAATCTCGGTAAAAGGCGAAGCAAAAGTGCAACGAATCGATTTGAATAGCTGACAGCGGAACGTTTAATCTACCATTTTAGCCACGGGCACGACAGGCTCGCTCGTTTCTCACTGCCATTTTGCAGACAGTGACAAAAACTTTATAGCGTGGCGTTAAACCGGGGCACGTAGATGCAAGAATAGAGGTAGGGGTGCAAATGGAGGAGATTGCATTTGTGGTGAAACTTCACTGCAAAGGACATTTTCATATTTGTTCAGGAAACGCATGTTAATAGACCGACTGCTATATAATCTTATAGTAAGAACGAAATACGTAGTAGAAAATTATACTTATTTCTCAAATATTAGTTAAAAATATTTGAAAGTTGGTATTTCATTAAAATTTCTATATTTTTGCCGTACTGTTTTACCACGTAATTTTTAATTTTACTGGATGATGTGTGAGACATTCAACTAATGACAGATTCTCTGCAAAAATACTCTGTTTCTTTGATAGAAATTTATATGACAAATTATTACATATTTACATTCAAGGATTATGCAAAATTTATATGCAAATTTAAATAGTATTCCCTTATTATTTATTCATGTATTATTATTTGCAAATACACATGCACGTGACACACACGTTTAGTTAGATTTCTGTTAGACTCGTAAAATATATATTTATTATTTAATGTTACGCGCAGGAAAGCAGTTAGAGAGCAGCTTTCAGTTTACACGATTTATCTCATATGTACGGAGCGTAATATCACCGCTTTCGTGTGATACATCCGTGCCACCGATACACTTACTAGCTAGCTCCCATTATAGCCAAAGCAGCTATGTTGGACGAACGCACGTAGAACGTTAAACGGAACCATTACCCCAACCCGCTACCATTATTGCTCATTTATCGGTGAAAGCTTAGTGAAATTATTGGCAATAGGCTCAACGTGATACGATTCTCTATCTATTGTATCATTTGTATACATATGTATATATACATGTCTACATATATAGGATTCCTCTTTTGAAACCTATTTTCCACTATTTTATTTAATTTGCCTTCAAACTAAATTAACATGACCAAATATTTGGAAAATGTAATTTAATTTTTCAATCATCATCTTATGTAAAACTATCTCTTGTAATCAAAAGAAATACTAGTCTTATATCAGTCAAAATTAAATAAAATATAAGGTAGATGGATTCTATACGTTTTAGTACCCAATATGCCCTACTATTTGTGGATGAATTCAACAGATTGCACTAGTAAACCGGTACACTAGTAAGCTGTCCGTCTAACTCGATTGCATCAGTTTATTGCTCAGTTTATTCATTTTATTATTGCCAGTAAAACAAAATACAGAACGTTGTAGTCGTAATATAATAATGTGTATTTCATAGGTAAAGTAATTGCTTTCTATAACTGTCAAAAGATAATTATTAATTTTCGTACTTCATTTTACTGTGGCTTTTTACTGTACTTTATCAATATATTAAACTCTGTTATCAAGAACCTCAATAAAGTTAATAATAATAACAACAATAATAATAATATGTTAATAAACTTATGATCTTATAAAAGTAACATTATATGTATAGATTTGTTTTCATTTTTTCTAACATTTTTTTACGAAAAAGAGGGAATCATATACTTAGGTCATGTTGGATACATATGTATCCAATATGAACTAAATGCTACTTTTTCTTCAACCATATAAATATTTGAAATTGTCACGTACTTTTTTAAGGTTTAGAAATATTTCCTTTTTTGAATCTGACATCAATTATCAATTTTAGATTCAGCAAAAACTTAAAAAAAATCGTAAGGCGTAGATAGGCCGTATAAGGTCCATATTACTTTATATCAGCATCTAGTTTTAAATAATAATTAATAAGTGGAAAAAATGAAACTTAATTAAACAAGCTATTTCGTGCTATTATTATTATTACGATTATCGTAGAGAAAGTAAATTATCCGAACTAAATGGAATAGAAAAAAGGTCTCGTTCGTGGTTCTGAGTTCTACATTTTCTGTTTTCGTGCAATCCCATAGCTATATGTGTATGTGAGTTAGCTAGCTGACGTTAATCCCGAAGAAACGATACTTCTCGGAGAAGGGAATGGGAACGGTGTTAAACGGAACCATTACCCAACTCACCGTTATTATTGCTCATTTATCGGAGAACGACTGCAGTAACTGCTGTCTCCAAACTTTGCTTATTTACCCGTTTCGTGGAGATCTCAAATATTGTTAAATATGTAAAAAGTACTTTGCCTGGCATAGTTACGAAAGCACATAATAATGCTCTTAATCTTTATTCAGGTCACGTTTTGCGTTTGCTTAAGCACCGAGCGCGAGAAATACGCATTTCTGCTTTTATCTGATAATTAATCACGACTGTTTTTGTTTATCGTAAAACTTTTGATACAATTTTATTAACTGCAAGTAATACTAAAAAATTGTCCTAATTACAGATAATTTAATGCTCACTTAAATTCCTATTAAGATTATTTGCAGTAGTAATTGCAAAGAGGAATAATCAGCGTAACTAATTAAAATAAAGTATGAATTCATGTTAAGGATGTTGGAACAAATGATTGCGCATTCGATCGCACAAAGCTCTGAATTTGACGTTGTGAGATTGATGTAATTAGCGCGAAACGTGTTATACTGAGCCGCAGTGGCCACATTCGTAATGTGATTTTCTAATACGCTCCAACGCAACCTGTAGCACCGAGACCAACGCCGCGATTGGAACTTTCGAAAGTTCACGCTCGTAAACGCGATCAAGGAGGATTACAGCTCGGTAGTATTTCCGCCATGCGAATACAACGGAGGGTATAACGTCGGGTTTGCGTGTTGCGCCCGACATGGCGCGATAAACGTTCGAGTACGCGTAAACCTGGCCTTATGCTACTGCCGAGCTTACGTCTTCATACAAGTTGCTGTTACCTTCATTGTCGTACTCGAATCAATCGTCGTCAACGGAACCGTCGACATTACGCTGACACAAGAAATGATAGATAAGCATAACGAGGTATTGAAAATAATGTCATGGTGGACACATGCTACGTTTTTAAAAACGTTGCAAATAAAAATAACAGATTGATAAGAATAATATGAAAAGAACAATTCTTTTCAGTATTATATTTTTTTTTAATTTTTATTTGGCTATGATTACAAGTTAAAATATTATACATATACAAATATTGCTAATAATTTTGTAATATAATAAATAATTACTAACTAAATTCTTAATAATTAGTTTTAAGTTTTAACGTGTTATATAAATTCAAAATCACGAAAGTAATTTCATGACTACGAGCAATTGTACCGAAGAGTGATGCTGTTAAAGCAAGTATTAAAAAATGAAAATCACCACAAAATACGAAGGGAAAATTATTTTAAAATACGGATAAGAAAAAAGAAAGCTGTCCCTCAACACACACTCTCTTCTTTGATAATTTTCCATAAAATCGTTTACGCAAGATTAAACCCATGCATGATTGCTTACAAAAAGAAGCCACGTTCGATAGGTGTACTTTAAAAAACGTTTGCTATAACGTAAGGCCATTAAAAACTTAATGATACCTTTATCAGTAAGCCGTATCACGTTGCCTTCTTGTGTACAATACAGAATCGCACTTTGACAACGTATTTAAAAAGTTCACGAACAAAACGTCTTACGCGGCGTATTTGACCCTCTGGCAGAAGGGATTTTTACCCTTTACTTATGCGTATACGCGATCCGCGACACGCACGCTCTCACA
The DNA here is from genome assembly GCF_001594075.2 of Trachymyrmex cornetzi. Classification (NCBI taxonomy): domain Eukaryota; kingdom Metazoa; phylum Arthropoda; class Insecta; order Hymenoptera; family Formicidae; genus Trachymyrmex; species Trachymyrmex cornetzi. The sequence goes on from NW_017300158.1 coordinate 701,292, forward strand.
CGAATATTAGCGCACGCAAAGCTCACGAACGATGTATGGCTTGCATAAGTATGTTACCTGCCGGTACGTAAGTCCGATAATTAACGAATATGCTAATCAGGCGAATAGAAAAGGAAGGGCCTATAATTAGCTCCGGGCGCGATACAATGGTCACGTTAATTATTCAGGCCTTGTTCTTTACGACCCTGCGACCAACTGTAATTAATTTTCGAATGACGTGACTGCAAGGAGGTTGCATCTATTAGCGTTGTCGAGGTACCAGGTGACTTATGCATGTGACAGTTGGTATGTCTCTTACGATATGTGTCGATACATGATCACTATTTTAAAAAATTTAAGATATTTTTGTGTCTAGTGACGTAATTCTCTTTAGATTGCTCATGGGCTGCAATTTTTCAAGAAATATATCCAATTGATGATTTGAATGAATAACACAAAAAAAAAGTACCCTGCTGCATAATTATTTACATTATATGTATATAATTCATTATATTATTTACATACGTCAGAATATACATATATCACAACATATTTGTCATTATTATTTCATTTTCTACGTTGAAGAAAAAAATAAGTCTATTATTTTTAAAAAGACATAAATCAACAAATTTGAGAACGTAAAATAGCAGTGTATAGAGTTATAAGAGAGAAGAAGATAACTGATAGTGAAGGTTTAGAATCAATTAGTAACAAAAAAAGGTTATCTTGAAAGGTACTTCCTAAGTCAAAGAATAAAAAGACAAATGATTACACAAGCCCACAAAAAAAAAGTACCCTGTGCTGGAGTGGAGACCCAGCTATTCTTATGTATTTTGAGTCGCTGAATACAAATCTGGCATCAAAATAGGACCATCCAGGGCAAATTTTCAATCTAGAACGAAAAAATGGGTCAAAAATGGGAAAAAATGTGTCATTTTTTCGCTCTAAATTGAAAATTTACCTTGGATGATCCTATTTTGATGTCAGATTCGTATTTAGCGACTCAAAATACATAAGAATAGCTGGGTCTCCACCCCAGCACAGGGTACTTTTTTTTGTGGGCTTGTGTAATCATTCGTCTTTTTATTCTTTGACTTAGAAAGTACCTTTCAAGATAACCTTTTTCTGTTACTAATTGATTCTAAACCTTCACTACCAGTTATCTTCTTCTCTCTTATAACTCTATACACTGCTATTTTATTTTCTCAAATTTGTTGAGACTGATTTATGTCTTTTTAAAAATAATAGACTTATTTTTTTCTTCAACGTAGAAAATGAAATAATAATGACATAAATATGTTGTGATATATGTATATTCTGACATATGTAAATAATATAATAAATTATATATAACGTAAATAATTATGATTTTGATTTTTTCAAAAACAAAACAAAAAGATTTTGAAATATTTAAAGTTTGTTTTTTTCACCATATTTGTTAGAATCAATTTTTAGAATTTTCATTTTTAAGACAAAGCAGATAATTATAAATGTAATTTTACGAAGAAATTAAACTATAAAAGAAAAAAATAGAAATTAAAACTGTCAGGATAATGACAAAGGGTGATAAATTGTGATATAACATATATACCGAATCTTGAGGACCACTTTATATATTTTTCGCATACATATTCGAATAATACTTTGTGCGTTAAAGGTCAGTTATAAACACGTAGCACAACACGCGCGCACGCACACACACACACACACACACACACACACACACACACACACA
>NW_017300158.1:703158-736719 GCF_001594075.2 Trachymyrmex cornetzi
CGCAACTAAAAATTTGCTGCTACAACAAAAAACTGGTTGCAGCAATCATATAAAAATGCTATGCCATATTTTACTATCTAAATTATTGCAGCAACCAATCTTTTTTTACAGTGTAGAAATTATTTAAAAAGCATTAAAGATCTAGCTTCGACCGGTGTAGGCCATATATTTATAATTAAATTTAATATTTGATAAGAAATATTTTAGATTTATTGATGTGTATACAAGTAAAAACAGAAACATGCATTCATACGCGTATAATGCTCGGACGTTTATGAGCAAGAAAAATTGAAGTAATACGGAACGAGACACGCGCTCGTTTTTCAGATGCCTGTCCCCATATCTGAGCGCAGCACATCAATTTGACCTGATCTCTCTATCAGTCAACGCCCTTCGCTTTCTTCTATCATACAAAATAAAACTGGAAAATCCTTACGCCAGCTTCATGTACAATGTACGCGTGAGCATTTTCTGCTATAAAAATGTTATACTAAAAGATTCAAAGACAAAATAATAGAAGTTATTCTAATATAAATGTCTAATACAAAAACAAATTTGATATTTTGTTCATGTTTATACCTTCGATTATTTCCCATCATTTACACTTATTATTTTTTAAGTAACTCCTGTTTCAAAGTTTCGAGAAAACCAATGCTTTTTACTCCTAGCAATACAAGCATCACAAAAACACACCCTCCAGTATTTCTAAGGGGAACTTATGGAAAAACCGACTTGAGTGGACAACTATTAGTCAGGGTGTAATTGCGCGTAAATAAAATCCGTTACAGTTACCATGGCTGATCCTATTTAAATAGCCAATGAATTTGCTAAGGACAGTTTCTCTTAATAGTCACAAGATTAACGTTTCGTTTACGATAATTTATCCTTTTCGTTTAAAAAACTGAACAAAAACTGCAGCTCTATTTCATGAATTCTACTTCTTGTAATCTTTTTTCTTGTTTTTTTACATCTTTCAAGTAATTTTCTATCATTTGTTCACTTAAAAACTTAATTTCTTAAGCAAAAACTAATTCGAGGAATGGAAATATGAATACGCGCGAAGAACATGATCGCTAATGATTACAAATGCGCTTAATCGAAATGCATGCTAGTTTTAACAATATACCTATTAATGTTAATGCCACGTTAACAACACAGGGAAACAATTTAGTGGTGACAAACAAAAGCGCGAGTCCACAACTCGGTCTGCAGCCAGCTCGTAATGATTATCGGAGATATTTAATTAATTAACATGTCCAGACCCGCGCTCGACTAATATATGATACCTATACTACTTGACATCGACGATATTACAATACACTCATTTTACATTGACGGCGCATAAATGTACGTGCGCAGTGGGACGGAAATTGGCTGAGAGCAACGTGTATATGCGTCTACACGATAGAACGGGTGCGACAAAGAGAGAAAAGCAGAAAGAGATGCAGACGCTAGATAACGAGCAATGGATATGAAAAAATGGGCGAGTAGTGACGAGGCAGATACGGATGGAAAATGAGACAGAGAGAACGATTGTCAGAAGAGCGATGTAATTCCAATTTTACGCACTAATCAGGCGCAACGAGTAATTGCTTTAATCCTGTCGATAATTTGTTCGAATAATTAGCCAACGCTTTGAGTATCGCAGAAGCATTGTATGGAAGCGATCGACTTTTCATGACCTCTTCCGGTGGACATTTCGTGCAATCGATCGAATCCGTCAAAGACAGTTCTTTGTCAACCGTTATGTGTGTGACTGGCATGGCAATCAGACTATATTTGACATTTATCGCTTCAAATCGCTGTGATGCCATTTCCGCAGTGTAAGTTTATTTATAGATTTATTAGTTCACTGACCAGAGGAAAAAACGAGAAAAACCATTTTATTGAATAAATGTAATTTTTGAAAAATTTGTTCTTGTCTGTGTAGTTTGCAATAATTATGTTCTTATTTTGTTATATTTTCAAATGTTTTTCTCTTACTATGATATTAATTTATTATATTAATAAATTTTATATAAATAATCTTATAAAGATGAATCTTTTATATATTCAATTAAATTTCTAATTTTATATATTTAAATAGTATGAGTTTGACATGCTTTTGCATACATAGAGTGCCTCATTTGATACAATTTTTATTGCAGATATTAAATTTGATACATGTAATACATTATAAAAGCGTTGATATATTAAACGATTTTTAAATAACATTGCTTCAAACAAATTTGCAGTCCTCTTATCAACGTTTTTTTAAAACGAAATTCAGTCGGGTCAAAAATTGGAAAAGATCTTACCGTAATACTTATCGCTCCTGCGTTAACCCCCATTTAATTCACGAAGATAAACTTACAGAATTCTCTAAGGGTTAGGATGGTAGAGCCTCATTTGATATAGCTTCGTCATTTAGTCGGAACCTCGTTATTCCAAAGCGGTGGAACGTAGCAGCGCAAGAGGGTCAAATCGATTCCCTTGCCGTTGTAAGACCTTAGTTAGATTTAGATTAAACGCAGTAAAAAAAAAAAGTTAGCGGTCAGGAAGCTACGGAGGTAAGTAGTTGGCAACTGCTCCCCTGTAACCGGTAGGGAGACAAAAGTTTCGCGTTTACGGACGACAGTACCAGGTCATTTGTTTCTACTTATGTTCTATCCGCAACGAGTGGTCTGGCGTAACGCGATCATTACGGGAAATGTGTTGATACCAAAATTGCTTCATTAACATTATATTGTTGCGTGTTGGTTATAGTTGTTTTAACGATCAACCTACGTGCAGTACTTATCAGTTACGTTGACTGCAACTGCCGTTGAAGTCTTGTTTCACTCGGTGATATTCAACGATTGTCGTTCACATTGATTTCGCTTAATGTAACATAAATGAATATTTAGAGGAGTTGAATGGAAATTCAGATAAAATAGCATGCAATTTTACATATCTTATAATTATTTCTTCCTGTAGGGTAACTCCGACAAATACGCCGCGATGGGATTTACGCCGCAGTAGTCAGAAAAAATACAAGGAGTAGGAGTAATTTTCCCACAACTACTCTGTTACATGCCTTTATGTTATATTAGTATTGTGTTATGATTTCAGCTTCTTACTGTTAATATTAATGAAATTATTGTGAGTTGAATCGATTTGTTACTGTAATAAGTAACGCCATTATAAATTATAATTTACATGAAATGATTACTGTAGGGCGTGTAAAAGACTTAGTGGTTATTTCGTGATACATACGCGTAGTGGAATAGTACTGCATATTATGTAGCAAAATACAAGTGCTTTACTTTCGTATTCTTTGTTTAGTTTGTTGTCTTGTATATCCCACTTGTTTGGAATATACGGCATTTTTAGCAAACGGGATTTATACCCAAAGCTCACTAAGTGAATTCAGTGCACTAAATGCAATAAACATATTATATGAAATATGTACCTCATGTCATAACACTTGTAATATATGTAGGAAAATTGTAATTATTATTTATTACTTCATATACATATTTACCATTCTTATTCCTTAATAAAACTTTATAAACACATTTTATATATAAGTTATTGTGTCATCATACGTTTTATTTATATGCATTATTTGTAAATTTTTCATGAGCCGTACATACTCCCCCCTCCCTCTATGAGTAGCCATGTATGCCACCCCTATGGAATATGCGGCAAAAATACAAAAGATTTCAAAAAGTTTATTTTTTAATATGAAAAATAAATATTTTAGATTTCTAATATTTTTTTCATTGTAGTAGACAGTACAAAATTTTTACTGATATGGTTCGTTTACTATAAACATAGTAAATAATACATAATAAATTAAATTTGACAGGTGCGGCATATATACCGGAGTTATCCTATATAAATATATATATAATTTTTGACATTAACCTTCCAAATAAAACAATTTATGTGGTTTTAAATATATATTTTTAATAAGTAACATTATAGATTCATTATAGCTCTCATTATATGTAAACGCAGGTGGAAATTAATTAAAGTTCCAAGGATCTCCCTCTAGTCAGAAATAGAACATATATCAGCCCTTGAACGTATAACAAGATATTGTACGCACGTTAATATTATCTTAAGTTATTCATATGTTCTGTTAGGTCAGGGTACAGTCACACTCTTATAGTTTCAGTTATAATCGCTTTGAATCCGACGATAAATCAAACTAAAGACCGGCTTTAGTAACGTATGCGCTCATAGTCTCGCTTATCACTGACCGTATCTACTGACATCCGACATCCGCAGTATAGTGCAGGGATTATCGAATTTACGCGACACACACGCTGTCATGACCACCTCGCCAATGGCTATCGTCATAATTTATCTCCCCTTTTAAAACCAAGACATTCGTTCGTTCCTCTTTCGCAGATTCCTGCTTTTTTTCCTGCCGCGCGCGCCACGAATTATTAATCAAATCAAGCAATAAGCACGTGAGTATAAATAACGAGTCCGACGAAGGCTCTCGCGCAGGCTGACGCACAGTTTTTCCTCTTTCACGGCTCCGTTTCCTCTCACTTCCACCCACCCGTGTCTTTCCATTACTTCGTCCTGTTCCCTACTGCATCGCACTCAGTCCTACCCAGCGGCGGTAGGCGCTAGGTGCTGTGTGAGGGTGATTTGTCGCGGCGGATATGAGAGCGCCGAATGCCTTCTGTGTGTATGTGTGTGGACGCAATATTATTTTAAACGATGATATAGGAGGGGCGCGTGGTACCGCAGAAACCGCGGGTTGGGCCTTCCACGTACGTAGCGTAACGCGCGAAATGAAAATCACGGAAAGACGTGGGTGCAAGTGTGATATGTATGTGCAAGGGCGCACGTACGTAGAGCAAAAGTGTCATCATCGTTGTCGTCGTCGTCGTCGTTGCCGTCGTCGTCGTCGTCGTCGTCGTCGTCGTCGTCGTCGTCGTCATTGTCGACAAATGGCAGTGTTCTCCAACCCCCACGCTAACAACTACCACATCGTCGAAAAGTTGCGCCGAATTCCGGTCGCGTATTTCGAAATACGACACGTTCCACCTTTCGGTCGCTTTTACAGCTATTGAGGAAAAGTCCGATTACAAAGAGGGTAATGCTTCCTGTTATTTTCAGTCGTAGCCCGATACCTTCTTCGTAGCCTTCACTTCAGCTGCACAGTCGTATTTGATCAATTTTACGTAAAATTTTAAATGTTTGAGCTTATGTCTATTTCATACATATACAGTAATACACAGATATATCTGTAGAAATTGCACAATTTCCTGAATACTTTTCGCCGAATTATAATTCCTTCGAAAACTATCGATTTGGTACTAACTCAAGAGAAATATATTATTAAGAGATTGCGTTTGGCTTGAGACCAGAAGCACAAACTCCAGAAGAAAAAGTGTATCGATTCTTCTAGCACCTAAATTTTTCTGCAAACTCCTGATGATCTTATTAAAAAAAAAAATTTGGGCTAAAAATTTAATTAAAATATCAAAATAAATTAATCGTAAATGTTTTAACAACTTAATTATTTAAAATGTTATGAAAATATTGTAAATTCAGCCAGTATTTCGATTTCAAAATGTAGTCAGCATTTCCATTTCGGAATTAAATATATTAACATTATATATGACGTGCTTAATTCTGTAGTTCTGTTTGTATCTTATTAATATTTATTACTAATCTGTGTCAAAATAATTATTAATTATTTCATATACAACGATCAGTTACCATAATGGGTAAAGAAATTCTCTTGTTGCAAGATCACAGGTTGGTAATTAATGTCGTGAATGGACAATTATGCTGTGTAAGATTTAATGTATGATATAAGCTTGCATTGCAATAATAGTGCAAACGCATTATCTAACATTTTCATCCAAATGGAAAATAGTAGCAATTACTTATTACCATAGCATGTCAAATATAATAATATATATAATTAATTATGCATGATGTTCCAACATTTAATCCCAATACTTCTATTTGCTTTTCGGACGAAAACACGCATATATATCGGCTGATTTAACATTAAAATACCGGATATTATAATATGTTATGTTTCAAATACAATATTACACAGAATTGACAAATTACTTATACATAGCATATACATAACATATATGCATATATTAGGGATATGCAGAAGGTTTTATTTTTTTTTTATTTTCTTTTATTTGTATATAATGTAAGCACTTTTCTTCTATTTTTTCGGTCAAATCATGTAATTGACAATAGCGTTCGGTAATAATAGTTTCATCCGGCCTAAAGAATTCGTAATAGAGCACACCTTTCAGAAATCCCACCAGATACACGAAAAGGCCCTCGCATCAAAATTACTTTAAAACGACGAAGTCAGTATTTTCACTCAGTATTGTGAGACATAGTGCAGCCTCGCCAAGAACAGAGCAAATTGATTCGCAGGCATTAGCAATGTTTCTTCTTTGCTGGACTCATACCGAATGCAGTGTCAAATACAAAGATTTTTCATCGCTCAACATGTTTACTATTATTTTATAAGATTATGACTATTAAGTTATAAACTAGCGTATATCAAATAGTTCAAGATATCAATCTCAGAAAAGTACACGATAAAGTGTTTGTATTGAAAATAATTATGTTAGATATATATCACTGACATAAAACAAAATAAAACTAAAATTTCTGTTTACCCCTAATATGTATGTATATATACATCTAAATCTAAGATGAAATCTTGGTATATTTAATTATTTAAATAATCAACAGCTTTTCATATATGTATATAAAAATCAACAACTTCTCACATACATAAAAACGTTATACATTTTGGCCGTTTTAATCAGGAAGGTAAACTTTTTGGATAACAGGATATGTTTGTTAATTAGCAAGAAATTTTGTTGTTCATCATTCTAGTTATACTAAATGTATGAAAATTGTGCAACATTAATGTAAGCTACCATGCCGTAATAAACAGCACAAAAGAGATACACCGCACGCTAATATTACCTGAACCACCATGTACATATTTACTGCAACGTGCTTGGTAATAAACTAGCCAAACTGGTTGCCAGCCGGCCGGAAGTTTTAACCGGAAGTCGCCAGATGAGTCTCGCGCGCGTGACTTACTTCAAATCACGGCAAATTGACTTTCTATCTAGCTTGGCTGAAACCTGACGTCGTACTCTTACAAGAGATTTGATAGTAAGGTTTCGGGAGTATAGAAAGCAAAATGAAACGCAGACTATCTGGAAATGGAAATGGAAAAAGATAGAAAAGAAAAAGTATGTTGGTTGTAAATGAATAAATCGATTAAAAGTTTTATACAAAATAAATATGATGTGTGATATGTGTGTGTATATTGTACGCATGTACATTTTAATAAAATTTATTTTAATTAATTGCACACAATTGCAATTACTATTCTCTTGATATATTGTACAATATTCTTTTATAGGCCAATATATATTCATAGTATTTTTTTTTAATAACTACTAAATTGCCGCGAACTAGATTGCAATAATTTCAATATTTAAATTATAAATAATTTTCCCATAAATTGTAATAATTTTAATGTCTAAATTAAAGGCTATTAATCTGGCATAAAATATTGACAAATGTCCTGTGTAATAACGTTATTAAATAGCACGCAAACTAAAACTAAATAAATCGTTTTATAAAAAATACGGTCAATATAAATATTAAAAGTGCTTGAAATAGCTCGGCAAATTAAAACACGAATATAACAAACGCATGAATTTCGAAAGGATGATAAACGGTTATTTTTCTGCGTTGTTAAAAGCAAAATATGCAAACCGTTTGTCACGAAAAAAATATATGAGACATTAGAAAGAAACGCGAATTTACCTCTTTCTTCATATTTTCTTTCTAGCTTACACGCCCGATTCTTGCTTACTTTCCTTAATAATTACTCCCGTAATATTGCAGGTCCGGCATACTTAGCGAAACAAGAAAAACGCTCTACTGTCAGCATACTCTGACCCTTCTCAGTTGTTTTCTAAGCCCTACCCTTCGTCGCAATGAGGATATAGTCTTCTTTTCTTTTTAGCTCCAGTGTTTTTAGCGCCTCTGGTGTGGTCGCTGGCATTATACAGAATTACGAAATTAAGCCGCGCGTACTCGTATACAGCCGGTCTAAATTAACCCGAGTACTTTTATGTAAAGCATCCAGCAATGCAACTCTTGAAACAATTCAAGCTTACAGCGCAAAACCGTGTGCGCTGTTGCCCCCACAGTACTTGAAAATTTTGATAAACAACATGATGTGCTAACAAACGCACAAAGAACGCGGAAAGTGTTATTGTTAATAGTGATAAACTGTATTAAACCGTGAAAACGCCACGTCAAAATGCAAGTAATTAAAAATATTATGTAGGATGTATTTAGATAAATGGTCTCGTAAAGAGTTCGAAAAAATAATTAAGAAAATTGCAAGTATCTTTTTAATGTGATAGTTTTAAAAAATTGTATATACATTTGTCTCTTGATAAGAAATTTGATAGTATCTAATAGACAACATAAATGTTCTTTTATTAGCAACGCGCAAAAAAGAATTACATAAATGGAATACATTTTTCTAGATATATTCTCTTACGATATGAGTGAACAACGACAAATAGTATAGTTGATTCGATTAAATAATTTTCAAAAAAAAATCACGATGTGTCGCAGAACGGATAAGATCGCCAACGGCATACATCGATACCGGACGACAACGGAACATATAGAGCATGCAAAGAGAGGCAGCGGAGCGCTTGTACAACGAGATAAAAATACATAATTTCCCTCACAAATACGCCATCCGACTAATTATTATCCGTAAAGCAAGCAAACTGGATTTTGTTCTGTCGCGATAAACAGTCGAGATACGCGGGCGTTATGCGCGGTACGCGCGTGTATGTACTTACGAACGAGAGCGGGCCAGGAACATGCCGATAGATCGGCAAGTATCCACGCGTTTTGTGCATCACGGCCGCGTATTGGCGTATGCAAAGCTTCCAATATTTGACTAGCCGAAGCTTTTGATTTATACGCACGTCCAATAAAATACAGGCTTAACTTTAATGCCCGTGAACCGAATATATGCGGCCTATGTACGTGAACGGCGTACGCGTGATATAGGGGTACACGACACAAGCGAGGATCGACGTACTTATTCATACACAAGAGAACACGGACACATCCGCGCACGCACCTATCTCGTAGACAGTCTACCTATCCACCTACCAACTTACCAGCTGCAACACAATATGGAACTCGCATCGTGATGCCATTTACGAAGGGTGGATGCGATACGCTCGCTCGTGAAAAATGATCGTCGTAATCGCATCGTCCGCTTTCGGAACGTCGTTTCGATCATTTCCGACGCGATCAATCGACACGATATGTCAAAGGAAAGTGGGGATCTGTTTAAGAATGCATTTGCGCGCATAGGTGAATCTATCGTGACGGCGAATCGAGATTTTGATGTGCTGCTGTTCTTATTTGCTAAATTATAATAATATTGTGTAGAGAGAACTTAGAATTCATATAAATAAATTATTTGTTTATCATGTGGGTATCATTTTACATTAGCTACAATAAATAATTAATCCTATTTAAAGTTACATACAATAAATAATGAGCTAGATTAAATATGAAATATTATAAATATGCGTTTGTGTGTATCTGTCGTTATTATAATTTGTTAAGCATTTATGTTTATGAAAACTGAAATGAAATAAATCGAAAGGACGTACGAAACGCTATAAGTGTTCCGACGTACAAAATATTAGTACGTGGGATATCGGAAACGAAATTTGAGCTCTTTCGATGTATTATATGATACTATTGTAGTATGATACCATTTTAGCGACGGAAAAGCAACCACGCACTTCCTCAGATTAATTGCGATCCTACGCCCGTGACTGTCATTCGAGAATGCACTGCGTGTTTTCTTTGTTGTCGTTTTTTCCCTGGCAACGCAAACAATCAGAAACTGAAAACCCATGAAAACCGCCCAACGTGATCGAATACATATGCACGCGTGTGTACTTCAAAAAGGGAAGGAGAGACGATTTCGGAGCAGCTAACAACTCGGCAGCAGCTTTTGATTTTCGTCAGGTAGGATTCGGTCCGACGGATGCTGGAATTCGTACGGGAGAACCGATTGATTTCCGGGCTTAGGCAGGCACGTGAGTTAAATACATATCAGCCCATGGCTTCGGCAGTCCTAACGTTATCTATAACTTTCTTCGCTTCTTTGCACTTCCAATTCCGACTAACCATCTTCCGGTTGTAATCGGGGATTCGTCACCTACTGAGAATTCATAATAGACAATAATAATTTCTTTCTTTTTCTGATTCTATCCATAGTTTTAACTTTATTGGAAAAAAAAAATTTTTTCTGTCTATATTGTTTTAAAGTATTAAAAAAAATTTATGTATAAGAAAGAATCCGTAATGACCGTAATACACATGTAATTTTTCTTGCTTATATTGTCTTTAGTAATGCAAACTCCGTTAGGAAAAATATTAATTGTTTGATTAATATAAAATTAATAAAATAATTAATCTATTCGACAGGACTGCATATTTTTATTTTTTATAAAACTTAAGTATAATTATATAATGCGCGCAAAATTAAATAAATTAAATGTTTTGTTTTCTCTTGTTAGTAACTTTCATCAACAATAGCATTTATCCATTTTAACATAGTAAATCTCTGTAAATAAATATATAATATTATCGGTATTATACAGTGTACATAAGTATATAACATTATCAATATTATAACATACCGATAATACTTTATATATAAAAATACATATTACTCGATTTTTTTATATTATTAGGTGAAATGATCTCTCGTAATGAAAACGTATATATTTCATTTTTCGACTTCATACGAGCGATGCTTGAATGGAGTAGACAACGAGGAGAGTGGAGTAGATCGTCCAATATCGCGGAAGCTGAATGGAAAAGCGATGAAATATAAATATGGCACCCAAGGGAGTGTTCTCTCCTACTTGAACCATTTCCTCATACTTTTTACTTGCTTTCACATTTCCACCTATACGTTTGAGTCAATATGCTTCTCGGTAAAAAGCTTCTCTTTCTATAATTTTATGCATGCATATATTATTCTCCAATAAATGAAGTACTTATTACTAGCAATATTGTATTTGTAAAATTTTATATATATATATATGTAATCAATAAAGTATATACAAACGATCAAAACGTTAATGTAATCAAATCTGTTTTTGTACATATCAATATTGTGTGTTACTGTACAAGATTTAATTTTATTATACCTCAACTTAATAGTTATCTAAACGTGTAATAGCTTCACTTTCTTATATTTACTTTCTTAGGATTTTTAATTTTATTGTATAACAAATCGAAACAATTCTCATTAATTTTTCATGCTTAGCTACTTATATTTGAGATATTTAAATTTTTTATTCCATAAAGTTCCTACTATTTTTTCAGCCCAAAAAAAATTAATTAACACTAATGCACCCTTATATACGGATCAGCATCGCGAGTTTGTAGAAATTATGAAGGATACAATAAACTTATGTAAAGTTATAAACAAAGAAAACAAAACAAATAGAAAAATATTTAATAGGAAGCATAAAGGGTCACAACATACGCGACGTATCTTATTACTTTATCTCGGGGCGCATCTCCTCTTTCACGAAACTCTCTTGTTATTTTCGTTATTATTTCTGTACCTGATGGAAAGCAAAGCTGAATGTACACGAAGCCTGAGGCTACAATCGTTGTACACACGGCTCTTGTTATGCGATATACGCCGCGTTCATCGTCAAAGTACAGAAGCTTTCAAGTGACAGAGGTATCTCATCGAATGAGAAATAACATACTGCACACATACACGTATTTTGTTACAGAAAATAATCTGCGTTTATTATAAAAAAAAATTCAACTTTAGTGCTTAATATTATATAATTTATATAATATGTGATATCCTTTCTCGAACGCACGCAGTTTTTATAAAGCTTGTTTATCACAGATTGTTGTTATTATATGTATACAGATGAAAGTTGTCGATACCGTCATACTTTGTTTTGGACAATATTTTTTAAACAAAAGCTAAAAGTAAAACTTCAAAAATATAAATACATACACTAGAAAATGTCTTCTAACAGATAATATAGTAATTCTTATAATACTGTTTGCAATGTTGCAATAATTAACTTTTTCGTAATATAAACAAAACCGAACGTCTGACAAAATGAGCCCCAAAACTGACACAGTCATGCTACATATTTCTATTCGTTTTCTTTCATCTGAAGAAAATATCTACAAGTAAATGTATACGAGAATTTATAGATTCTTTTCACTTCAATATAAAACATTTTTTTGTTATTTTATATGTATTCTGTAAAATGCAAAATATGTAACGTGATAATTTTTTAAGGAGTTTTTCCGTAAATATAGGACTGCCTTTAGCTCTGATAAAGTTATTTGACACTATAATGCAACGCTATATAAAGATTAAGTTAGTTTATAGACTGTCTTACATATAAGTATCCTGGTTTACGTTGCATCTTTTTTATATTTAAATATATAATATTATGAAAAAAATAAAAAAGAAAAAATATAATTAAAACAGATTTTTAAAAACTATAAACATATAAAACGATATAATATTATCAATAATATAGCTACTTTTATTTAAGGTGGTTGTATCGCACAGGGGCGGCTTATGGGAGGGGGAGGGAGCAATTACCCGAAGCGCCAGCGCATAAAGGCACCGTTCGATGAGAAAAAAAATTACTGTTTAAAAATTGCTGCAGATCACAATTTTTGAACAATAATTTTTATTTTCCCACAGTAATTTTTATTTCCCCATTGTGCGCCAGTATCTGAGAATGAGTTGATAAGCGAAGTGGATATTAGTGAAGTATAAGTAAAGCAACTTTCTAAAGTTTTATAATTAATTATTGTTTTATTATTAGTAAAAAACTTACATTTTTTATGATATAGATTAATGCCTTAATAAACTTTATCATCTTATTTTTAAGCTCGTGTTAGACCTATCTTCCTATTCATTTATATTTATAATTAATATTTGCCTGGTTACTCTCCCATTTTCATCGGTTTAGGAGAGATTCGTATTATATTTATCTAGAGTCCTTTAGTTTTTCAGAGAATTTCTGCGAAATACCATTTTTGCGTTATAATAGAAAATGTACTGTTGCTTCTTGTTTAACACAGGGAACTCCTTGTCTAGTACATTTTAAAAGTACTAATTTCAAATGCGATTATCTTTTAAACATACCTGGTAACCTCTCCGCCCCCCCCCCCTCAAAATGATACGTATGTATAGAGAATATCATTATCTTCAAATAGTAAAAGCTTCAAACAAATCTTAAGAAAAGTCATTTTGCGATACAACCACCTTAAATTACGCAATTTGCAAAAAAAAATCATATTTTATTTTCGCATTTGTAGAATTCGTTTTTAACTGGTTTTATAACAAGCCACAAATATATGAATGTCTTTATTTCTTTAATCATCTAAACAGGTATCAGTATTAAACAAATGCAATGTTTAGTTTCCGAGAAATAAAGATGTCTCTTTAAGAGCCAATATATCATCTATAGTCTAACGTATTTTTTTTAACATGTCAATATATAAATTATTTTAATAAAGCATTTACGCGTGATTTATAATTTTATACATATATTTAAATATAGTTTGTATTATATCTATTTTTTTTATTAAAAAATATTACAAGAAAGAATTATAAGTAATTTTTTTTTATTTCGGCACTTTTATTTGCGCATATTTGTGGCGCAATGAAACTACGAAACGTCTAATTCAAGCCAACTTGTCCCACGTGTGTTGTAAGGTTATTGCATATTCTATAGGGCAAATGTATAGAGAAAGCTCCGAATAATGTCAAAATAGACGAAGAGAAAACGCATGAGTAAGAAGACGAGTGTGAAGGAAGTTTGAAATCAAGAGTCAGAAATAACTTACAAGGCCGGTGCTCATGTATCTCCTTAACGAGGAGAGGAGCCTCAGTCGGGAGTATGAGAGGTACCGAAGAACAACTCGGTGAGGAACTCAGATTAAAATGAAACATCTCGAAAACTCTTCGCTATGTGTTTGCCCGTCGGATGTTTAATCGTTTCGCGAGTCCGTATTGTCTTATTACAGTCAGCCTTTCAGGACATTACTTCAGCTTAAGCGTTAAGCTTGATTTATGGGCCGGAGCTATTTTTGCAAGTTGTACAAGTTGTGTAACGTGACGTACGGGGTTCATAGTTGCAAACGTAAATTTGTACCAATTACCCTATTCACCGGAATGTCTATTACGTTTCTCGTAACGCGTCACAGTATAGATGCATTCGAAATGTAAATAATAATCGATTCGTAAATCGCAAATAAGTCTTGTGCAAATTGTATATATACATACATATGTAATCTATCATAAGCGTTAATACCATGTCAAGCAATCAAAATTATGATATATAGCAATGTGTAGATACTACTTGTTAATAGCGTAAACGATCAATATGTGTATCGTGTATACATTATGTGTAACCAAACGCGTAACATGTATATGTATAACGTATATCCTATACCATGAAATTCATGTATACTTAGTATCTGTGACATCATGCATGCACATGAACATATATATTCTGTGTATATATTCTATAGTACACACACTCTAAGCTGTGAGAATATCGCATTAAACAATCAATTACCTATTAATCTAGTAAAATAATAATAATAAATTAATAGAGAGAGTAAAATAAAGTAAAATATATTGCGCAAGAGAGAGTTTCAATTAAATGATCCAAAAAATATTGAAAAAGCACTGATAAAAGCAAAATGGTAATAATGGGTCATTTTTTACTTATATATATGTATAATTGCGAAACTCAACTTAATTATTGGAATTATTGAAAACTATATATATTTATGGGATTTTTTTCTAGAAACAGAAATAGTTATTTATCCATTAAGTCCGGGGAAAGTTATGAAAGTTGGGATTTGTTATTGATTGCTGAAATTTATAGTATAAAGTTATAGCATAAAGTATTTGTAAACTTTGTTTTAGTATGTTTTTAAAATAAAATTAATTGCATATTTATGTATTGTAAAGTGTATAGCAAATGTATTAAAAAATATAATTTTTGCATAATCCTACTTTTACATGTAGAATAATTAAAGGAACATGTTATGTAAAAAAATTATATAATTTATTTTAAAAAAATAACCTTGGCAATAATCTTTAACGATTTTAAAAAACTTATTTCTTTTGAAATTAATTTTACCATTATTTACCTTCCTTCAAATAATATAACTTTTATCTCAAAATAAAGACTAAAATGTAAGGGGAAGTAGGAGTCAGCGCGGTAATCGTTGCGCAAGTATAATAATAGAAATGTTTATATTTCCATTTTTAATGTAAAATATAACAATATAAAAAGTTGGTATAAAATCCGTATACGTTTCGGCTTACTTCAAGTCATTCTCAACGGTATCAATAAAATTCTAATTTAGTACAAGTAGTGCATCAACCATAGTGCCAACCATCCAACACCACAATGAGGTTTCTTAGCTTCATCCCAGTAGGCCAAAAGGAAACAAGAATTCTTATAAAGTGAAGCTATAATAAGAATGAGAATGTCACAGATGTATGTGAAATTATTTTTTTTTTAAAAAGAACCGACAAGGAGAAAATCGATTGACACTCACCAAATTGATGCAATTTTATCTCAAACATTTTGCCGTATCTTCCATTTTTTGTTGAGATACTTGACTGGAATGATTAAAATAAAACACCCTCTACATTATATGAATAAAAAAATCATATTCTCTACATTTATTACTCACATTTCAATACATAAGTATGCTGTTGATTTTATTATAGAGACGTATTAAGAGTATAAAACTTAAAAAATACTTTATATAACTATTTCAACAATCAATAATAAATCCTGATTTTCATAACTTTTTCCGGACAAGTGGACAAATAATTGTTATTTTCTGTTTTTAATAAAAAATTCCAGAAACAGTTTCCAATTATTGATTTAGATTCCGCAATTAAATCAGGAATGGCTTGTTTTTATCATCTTCTTTTATTAATCTTATAAATTTAAAAAAAAATTAATATTTATATTATGATCAATATGATATTTACATTTTACAAATTAAAGTTTGAGAATAGTATATAATAAAATGCAAATATCTCTAGAACGATTGTTTCATATTTGTATATGTACTGTCTGAAAGTTTGATAAAATAAAACCGTCCTCGATGCATGATTTTCATGCCTACTCCTTTGCATCTTGACCGATACAAAATACTTTCTTCGGTTTACTGCTTAAAGTGCTGTATGTACATAGTCTTCACACAAAGGTGGAATCCATGATGGCTTAGTTGTACAGTGGTGCACTGAACCTGCATGTGAACCTATGCATCTGATGTGTGCTTGACACTAATTAATCAAATGACTGTTTCCAACATTTTGATTGGTGCGTGCAAGGAAACGAGGCATGAAATAATGCACCAAACACAGAAATCAAGGATAGTAAACCCTGCTCAATGCATAGAGATATCTAGCATGCATCAGAACAGACAGCATGCAAGTCTATCATGCAGGAAATCATGCATCGTGTGAGGCTTAATGAAAATCTATGATAATAGCTCAAATAGCTAATTAATATGAAATTATGGGAATGACAGATTAATGTAGATTGTGTAGTTATTTAAATGAGATCAAACGCCAAAGCAAAATTACATACTAAATTATACATATTAAACGGACTATACTAACATTACATTAGATATCCGAATAATGCTTTAATAATTGAAAATGTTTAATAATTGAAAACCGTATTGTGCTATATAACCGTATTAATTTGACGTTCATCTTTTAACAGCGCAACTTCTTACTGCATTATAAGAAATTTAAATTTAAGTTTACAACTAATTTCAAAATTTTAAATTTAAATTGAAATAATACTTATATACAAAAATTTTTAACAATTTTCTATCTATTTCGAATGCTTACAGGAAATTATGTATATTCAAATTACATTTTCTAAAGGAGAAAGATGTAACTCTAAATTAAAACAACTAAAGAATCAATTCATTATGAAAAAAATATATATACTTGGAACAATGCCTACAATGTTTGGAACATATACGTTAGATATTTACAAAACAGAACAAAATACTTTATTCCTTTAACGTGCAACCTTTCTTTTGTTTTTCTTCTCTGACGAAATCTACACATGATACCATTTTTACCTTCAGTTTGTATTCAGAGGCGAGTGTCTGGATTTAAAGATTTAATATGTCGCAGCTAGGACAACATTTACATGACGTGGTAGACACGGTAACCGTTGAATATTCATGGAAAAAAAACAAAAAAAACGAAGAACTTGCAAAGATGGTTTCACGAGTGTTCAGCAATACCCATGATCGAGCGAGACTTAAAAACCAACAGATCTGTCTCTGACTCATTATACGCTTGATTATAAACGATGACCGTCTCGGGCTTGACAGCACTGTCCGTTTAAAGAGAAATATGACTCTACCTAATGTAAGTCAGAGAGAACAAAGGCCTAACAAAATGCAACGGGCGTTCTTCTCTCCCTCTATAGCCTGAAGTATAATTTCGCCTGCTGTTGAAAGGCAGCGATCAAATTAAAATTGATTATCGTTGTCTCATTTCATTATTGCGATAATCGATTATACAGAAGCTTATACCATTACAAAAGTGAGCATAATTTAAAGTAAAATTTATCTCTTTACAAAAAAGAATATACATATTATATATTGTAAAAGTCTCATTTGACATATGCTTATATTACTGAAATGTCACAAAAAACGAGACAATATGTTTATACATATATTTAAGATAACATTAAGTAAGTAAATAATTTAATCTTCTCTAGAGTTATTTAAAATCTCAAATGCAAATATATTAATAAAATATTTGAAAATAACATAATGTGTTTCTAAACGTCCTTATTTTAAAAATATTTTGATAATAAATATTATAGTCAATATATTTCGATATATATTAATTAATTATACTACTGCATGCTTTCATTTTCTATATTATTTAGTATTCTTTCAATGTTAACACTTCTATCTTTTTGTAATATAATAAAAAAATGTATTATAATTATTTATACGCGTATAACAAACCGAAATTTCACTCAAGCATGACAGAAGTCTGCCACTACAATGCTTGGCGTGATCCACCCTTATTAAAGCGTTACTTCCTTACGTACTGCTTTATTCCGGCCTTTACTTTGCATCGTTCGTCGAGACACGTTTGGTCTGAAAACTTGGACGGTTTTTAATTTGCTGGCCGTCAGAGGCGATTCACAGATGGGCAGCACAGGCTTGGATATAAAGTACAGACGTTGATGCATTACGAGAAATTTGTTAGAACTCCATGACGCAGCGAGTCTGTCTTTTTTACGGACACAATTCACCTTATGCCCCGTACTGCGCCGTGATTCGGCTTTCATCTTGGGCCATTAAAAATAGCCTAGTGTATCAGATTTAGTAGCAAAGGTCAAAATTACATATGCATAAGAACACTATTGTCAATTGGCCTAATAAAAGTGATATATCACAATTTTTATACATATTAAAATTTTTTTTAATTAAAATCTAATTTCTGAATTCTTCAAATATAAATTTTTTAATTAAGTTTATTGAGTTAATCGACTTCTCTCTGTAACTGAATCGCGCAATGATATATTATAAAAATACAAATAAATTCAATAACCGTATTTTATGAATAATACGTATACAAATAATCCACAATTCATTTAATCGTCGAAGTGTAAATTAATTTCCTTAACTAATTGTTTTTGTCGTTTACAGTTTTTTCATCGTTGCGTTTTATAATTAAAAAAAATATTGTACACGTGAAAGCATCGAGTTATAATATACTTTTATATACAATAAAATATATCCACGAGCGATAATAAAATGGAAAATAATTTCAACATTAATTACATCTCCATTAAAAATGAAATATTCCGTACAAGAAAAAATATCTTGTGGATGTTTTGATTACAGAAAGTAAATTGTAATAATTTTCAATTTATAAGTGACTGAAAATAAAAACTTTCTCTGTAAATAAGCAGATCCATTTTCATGAATATCTGGGAAAACCAAAACGTTTTGAAACAAATATTTAGTAGTACCAGGGAACTGAACATTAAATTAATTGTGATGCTTACTGAAAGTATGTGCGCATGCCATATACCAGCTTCGCCGCAAGGCATACGTTTCTACGTATGATTTTGGTTTCCCTTGTCAGTTTCCTAACTTCGCTGTTTGTCTAAATTTATAAATCAAATATAAAACGTCCAATAAGAATTGTAATATGCATGAAATTGCAGAAATAATATGCGTAATTGTTAAATCATATAGTTGAAAATAATATAACAAATATGACAGAGAGAGAGAGAGAGATTTGCCTCCAAAAATGTGATATATGTATACATATATTTGGTAATATTGTTTTATTAAATTAATATTGCTTATCAAATTAATATTGTTTTATTTTAAAAATAAATAATAATAAAATAATTGTGTTATCAAAATAATTTTATGTTTAATTTGTTAAAATGGTTAAACCAACTTTCTAGAATGTGGTAATGTAATTTTAGCACTAAAAATGCTGTCATTCCCATATAGAAGTCTCTCACAAATGCATGCGCGGATAAAATTATTGCCAATAAATCTCCGTGATATCGTGGCCGTACTCTTATTGTTTTAGCTCTACGAGTTACGATGATGGAGAAATGAATTGTTATTCGATGGTGCAAAATGCATGGGAAAAAAAAGGTATGATGCGACGCGAATGGACGGTGATTCATAGCCAGAGTATTTCTTCACGAAATAATTTGTCACCTCTGTATGAATGAAAATAATAAAAGAAAGAGTGAAGAAAACGAATAAAAAATGAAAAAAAACGGAAGGAAAAGCGCAACGTAGACGGACTGCCACGCGATTGCTTTCTCCAATTGATGATTAAAACGTAATGTACCGTAGAAATTTACAGTAAACCCGCCGACGCGGATATAGTATCAGCTCGATGTATCGCCACTTCAGCATGGAGCACTTTGATCATACACGTATCATTCAACTACGAATTGCTTGGAACTACGTAATTTCGTCTGCGTAGCCTTTTTCCGGTTATACTTTCACCCCACGACCCACCAACCTACCGGGCAACCCCTTTCCCACCATGTATATACCCCGCCTCTTTCGTCTAACCCACCCGCGACCCGTGTATTTGCGCAACTTTTTAAATTTCCGGTCGCGGATTGCCTCCGCGGCTCCGCGCCATCCTTTCCCTCGTTTTCTTTTTCCATGGAACAATAAAGCGGACGCGGGAGCGCGCTCCACGCGATGCTTCCCGCGATAGGATACGATGCAATGCACGAGTTCCAACTCTGTACCTACCGCCGGATGTCCATTTCCCATCGGGTCGAATTAGAGGAAATTTCTCACTCGAATTCTTGCGTCAATGTACAGATTTCTTGATTGTTACCGATCGAATGTACAATTTCTTTGTGAAAACTTAAATAGCGCAAAGTGGCTCGCTGTATTATATACGAAGAAAGTTATACTTCATGGTGTAAATGAAGTTGTTCTAAATACGAATTTGTAACATTTATTTAGAAACCTTCGCGCCAAGCTACAACTATGTCGCGTGTGTTTTCGAGCATTATGAACCATATTAGTGACGATGCTATGTTATTCATTATGTTTACGTGAAATATTTTTAATTTATAATATAATTACCACAAAAAAGTAACCACTTTAATGCTTATTTTAATTGTACGAGCACAACATTTATTTCCATTAATCATATATTTAGAAATTGCGAGATTGCGACTAGAGCTTTGTAATACCTAATATATACGACTTTACTTTACCGTAATGTATGTGCAGATTAATTTAAAGGCTATTGAAGTTGGGTGTGGCGCTATGCCAACCATTCTTTTGTTTCGACCTCGCGAGTATAATTTCCAAACGCACGACAATTCTCAAACGTGCCAAAAATAGATACAGAAAAGCGAATCATAAAATTGTGTCTCTTCCTCTTTATCTATCTTTAAAAATATAACGTTTCATGAATTATTACTAAATTTCTTCTGGCAAGCACGTATGTGTATCTTATAGTCGCAACAGAGAGATTAAAGTACTGATTAAAGTGAACAGCAGTATTGGGTCAAGGCCTGCCAAATAACAGAAGAATTAACATTTGCTGCACTTTTTTACTTGTTATTTACTTAAATTGCTTTCATACGTTGTTACAAATGACGCAAAAAGCTCTGATTTAATCTGCTTATTTAGTTGACGTTTTAAATGTTAAACGAAAGTCGAGATTGAAATTTTAATTGTGCATTCTATAATTAACATAGGAGTGAATAATTACATGTTGGTTTATTAAAATGCCTTGAACTGAGTTTAATAAAAAATTCCAATTATCTTCAAATATTCGATATAGGAATTCTTCATTAAAAAGGATCCACAACTGATCTTGCGATCGTGTACACCTACTTACAAGATTTTGAATCTTATAAAGTTTTATGCCATTACTTCCTTGACTTGGATAAAGAATGAGAACACGGAAGTGAGGGCAATGGAAATGTGGAAAATTGTAAAAATACTTTCGTGCCGACGAAAAACATAGCAAAGTTGAACTGTAAAGCGAAACCGCGTATCCAATGGAAGCGGAGATGACGCGTCTGTGGCTTCTCCAAGCTCGCCAGGGGGGGTTTTACAATCATGTACTATGCTAATCCCGGAACGTTACGCCCCGCATAAAACATAAAACTCACTCACTCATTTGCCCTCATCCACCCCATTCTACCACTTGTCTACCCAGATCTTGTATCCCGTCTTCTTTCTCTTCCTTTTGCGTTAGCAATTTGAAACGCATAAGAATATCCATCTGGAATGCAAATCTCGAAAAGTATTCTGCATTCCCTAGAAGTGAAATTTCGAATATAATCGATACACAAGCAACATTAAAACGAATAGTTTAATTAAACTTATCGTGCCATTTATCGCACATTTCAGTTTTCATAATTAGAGAAATAATTATATGGTATATTATAGTAATATATATTAATAATATAATTAAAATGTTAATTTGATAAAAGTCACAATATTTCACGAAAGGCAATACATAACATGATCTGATATTATTAACGCGCCAGAAGATTATTAGTAAATCGATTATTAGAAAAATCAACTTGTAACCACATGCCGAGCCACATACTTTAACATGGTCAAATATCGTTTTGTTAGTGATTTGGTATCTTCCCATTTTTTACGCAAAAAATAGAAAAAAAAGATTGAGGAAAGTACGAGAATAACACTAGAGGATAGGCCAGTTATTACAATTTCATTTCTGTAATTGTGCCCCGCGTGTGCGACTCGCGAAATTAATTAAATTAATGCAACACCGTACACGCTCTTTCGCTTTATATTCTTGCACTAATATGTGTATATAACGTGACACGTACACGTGTAAACGCATAGAGTAGGTATGAGCATCCGCTATAGTAAAGGTATAATGTGCTAATTGGGTCAAGTGCTCCACACCGAAACACTGGATAACAAATAAGAATTATAACATACAAGTAAGATGAACATAACAACTATTGATTTTCGAATATTAGAATGTGCTCGCGATAATCGTGAATATATAATTCTGATAATCCAGTACTTGTGACTTGTTTAGCAAATTCTTCTTTTTAAAGATATTTGTGTTGATATATGATAATGTTTTTGATAAATAAAATAACATATGTGTGAACCTTATAAATTAACTATTTATAAAAGTAGAAAAATATAAAACATTAAAGATCATAAAAGCTTAATTGATTAACGCAATTTAGATTTTGAAATATTATGTCGGTAAAGTAAAAAGAACAAATTGAATCATCGATCGATATTTATATGTTTATACATCTCGTTTATGGATAATATACAGAGAACCTACTCAATAACAACTCTTATGGAAAACATTTTGTTTCATTATAACTGACCCTTAAAATATTTCCCTGCACGTTAACTGATATAATTGACGTCTATATATATTGTGATTATAAATATATATATATATATATATATATATACATTAAAATTCATTTTTAAATATTCAATTTATTTGGTTTCGAAATTCAATCAGCATTACTTTCTATTCCCTGTTGTGAGTATAACCTTCTGTAAGACATATGATTATTGTTATATAATTATAAGGTATATGATAAGGATTACTATATTAACATAAAATTATAGTTTTACCTAAAATTATAACTGCTTATCTTGTTATTTACCACGTAAATTGTAAAATGCAAACGAATTTATATGTATGAACTACAAAAAAAATTTAATTATAATTCTTAAATTTTAAAATTCGTTAAAATTTGCACAAAATGGAATATTTAAAATAGAAAATATTTTTAATTTTTTAACGTTATTCTCATGACAAGCGGAAAAAATAATTATGCACTTAGATGTTGATGTATATCTCTGTATTTTATGTATAATAACCGCACGTAATTAATAGTAAAATATCGAGCGTATTTTATAGTGCAGTGATTTAGATATATAGTCTCCGTTCTTGCTAACTAACTTTCAAGTAATTTCAGAACGAATTTCAGAAGTATAAGATACTTCGGATATCTTAACGTCATAAAATGCGAATAAAAACGTAAAAATATTACAATTTTCATAAATAATTCACGAGACTACTGCACGCGCGAATAGACGAGCATTAACAAAGGTACTTTACGTGATGCATCATACAGAATAATACCTTCAAAGAAAATAATGCTTTCCTGATTCTGATTTATCACTGTCTCTCAAGATACTATAGTTGCTGCATTAGTGGAAGTAAAGCTCTGTAATAATCCAAATATAACGGCATAAATTTGCTTACGCTTACATTTACAATTGTATACACTTGTCGCATATCCTTTTAATGACAGATTTTTCAATTAATTTGAGAATAAATTTTCTTTAAAGAAAATATGAGTCGCTAATAATTTTCAAACTATAACCAATTGCAAAATAAAACTCTTTTATAAAATAGATCAAGAAAAATGTAAAATTACATTTGGTAGTTAATTTTAGGTAAAATTTATTTTAATGAAATATTCTAATTGGGAGTTTAGTCACAGAGAATATATAATGCTAAATATTTACAAATTTTACTTAGAAATAATAATTTTCCTAAATATTTCTTTTAAAAAGAAATCAACTTCAAATTGATTATTGTTAAAACATTATATACAAGAAATAGAACGTTTCATCCTCAGTTTCACCAATTACATAAATATCATTGCATCATGCTTTATGCAATTATATTTGTACATATTATGATTTGATAAAAGACGTAGAACAAAATTACATTAAATTTTATAAAAATAATAACAATAATATACGTATTGTATATATGTATATACAAACATTAATACTATTTCAGATATATTTTCCGAATCGTACAATATACAGGGTGTCCCGAAAGTTTTTGTCAATCGCTTTTGTATAGATAGAGCGGACTAAACTGGAGTAGAAAAGTCCTCTACCATTTTGCAATTTTCGCAATAGTTAACAAGATATTAATTACTAAAAATTACCAAATAATTTCTTGAATAATTTTTTACTCAAATACCATCAACTTTACAGAAAAACTGCAACAGACAAAAATCATTAATTTTCTTCTCATAGAATTCTAAGAATTTTTTCAGAATTTTTTATCAACTTTTTAATACTGCATTTTCTTATTTTTACCAACATGAGAAAATACGGCATTAAAAAATTCTGAAAAAATTCTCAGAACTTTATGAGAAGAAAATTAATGATTTTTTAAATGATTTTTGTCTCTTGCAGCTTTTTCTATAAAATTGATAGTATTTGGGTAAAAAATTATTCAAGACCAATATTTGGCAATTTTTAGTAATTAATATCTTGTTAACTATCGCGAAAATTGCAAAATAGTAGAGGATTTTTTGACTTAGTTTAGTCCGCTCTATCTACACAAAAGCGATTGGCAAAAACTTTCGGGACACCCTGTATACATATTATAAGTAAATAAACATATTTAACATGAAATATATGGACAGAATCACAGATAATGTGTATTTATTTTATGAGCGGTTGCATGTGTGATGTAGATCAGAAAACTTGGCGTATTTTCATATTAATGCTTATTTATTGCAGCGAGAGAAAGAATTACTCTAGAGAAAATGTGTATGTATATCTACACATAAATAATTAAGCAACAATTAAATAGTATTTACAATATCCACGGTATTAATATTAATAAATATTTTTATGTTTTTAATATTTAAGCTTAGTTTTAAACTATAAAAAAATATTTATAAAAATAACGGTTAATATTAAAAGTAAAAGCAAATGAATGCTATTATATGATTACAAAATCATAAATCTTAAAGTAAAACTCGATCTTAATGAGAGAATGATTTTATTATAACTTTACTATAAATTATAAAATATGCATGATTTAATAGGAAGTATTGTGCTGACGTATTAAATAATATATATATGTATATCATTAGTATAAGCATTGTTTCTGAATAATGAAATTGCTGTAAGATTTATGATCCATGTTTATGAAGTATTAATTATTATTGTTTATCTCACGAGACAAAGCTTTTATTTATTTATTCCTATTAAAAGCTTCTGTGAAAGAAAATTGAAATTTCATTTCTGAAACAAAGAACGTTCTCATGGATTCATTAAGAATCCGTGCATAATTAATCTTGCTTCTTCTTTCACTAATATACCCTATTATTTATTTTATAAAAAACATATTTTATTCATTACAAAAAAATTTTTTGTAAGAACAAATAATTGTTTAAATATTCATCTTTCCACATATTTATTTGTTGTTCTAAAACTTTTAATTTTTATTTTAATTGCATCAAATCGCGCATATTCTATAAAAGAATAATAAATGAAAACGGTACTCTAATATATTGTTATCGATTACAATCGATGAACGTTACGAAATATGTTGCGAAACAACAATGATCTCGATCACAATGCGCTTGCAAAAATATGTTAGAGAACGTTGATGAACCGTGCAGCAAAAAATTTATATTGTCATTAACAAGCATGTATCATAAGCGCCGGACGCGCGGAATTGGAATGCGCGGAACTGGAATGTGCGGAACTGACAATTTGGATTAAACAACATTGCGTACAACGACGATTAAAACATTAACATGATAAAGCAGCCTTTAAATAAGAAAATTATACTTTTATATAATATAGCTTGTGAGATTTTATGGTAATATTATCTTATATACGTTCAACGTATAAAATAATAATAGAACTTTACATTATGATAGCGAATATACTCTTATTGCTATAAGAGTGTCATAAATGATCAGTATTTTTATGACATTATTTCCGCCAGAATAAATGCAACTATATGGGCAAGAATCCACTATACGGATGACGAGTAGCATTAGTTTCTACGATGGACTAAGGTGAAAGCTTTTACTACCTCGGCTTTCGTAGTGTGCAACGCGAAGCTTGTCGGACGGCTCTGAGACGGATTACCGATCTTCCTATCTGAGCTTGTCCTGCCTGACTATGCCTGTATCCTGGATATATTTGGCACATGTGCCGATCCCGATTTTCTGTTAATCTTCGCAGCTGCGGTGCTGTCCACAGCGTCATGTCCTGTCGTATTATAGGATATTTGGGGAATGAAATTTCCTGTAGTCAAGTGTCCCAAACATTTTGGGCATACATAAAACAACATATAAACTAAAGTATTAAAAATTGCAATAAAGAGTATGTAAGATTGAAATAACGCTTAAAGTGAATTTACAAAATATGTTGCAAAATAGAATGAATATTGATAATACGTGTTTACGTATGCATAAAAAAGTAACTAGATCTTGTAAAAGAACATTTTATGTTATGTACTTAATAATAAAACAATTTCTTAAAAAAAATTAATTATTTCAATTAATATTATTTACAATTTGATACTCTATTATTATCGAGTATTTTTGAAGGTTGATTTATTCGGCGAAATGTGCAATCGTGTACCATTAACTGAGCGCTAGACAAGCTATCCATTTACAACTCGTGTACCGAGTTCAAAAGTTAAATGAGTTTGACGAACATAAAATTCCATGTGGATTTAATATGTATATACTGCATGCTTTAAAAATGTATAAAAGCTTAATTAAATGTTCCAACTGACCTACGGTTTAACTGAATCGCAGCGAGCACTGAAACTTTTTATTGATATGAACGTCACACATTCGCGGTATTGGAAAAGGTAGCTAAAACTGCAATGTTACAATAGAACGCTTCCTATTAATTCTTTTTTATTTATTTTTATTATAACGTTAGATCGTCCATTCTGTTTGATATTTGTAACATAAAAGATTAGAAATGCATCACACATTTTGGATTACTAACTTGATATTAAATCTGATTGAACTTTTAAATTCGTCTCATTTAATTTGTATTTTGTTTCATTTCTGTCCTTGTATAAATTAACTTATTTGTAATTATCTCATATCTAAGCAAGAGCCAACAAATTATTAAAAAATATATATCGTACCTACATTGTGTATAAATCTTTTTACAGCAGTTGTAATTTTAACTGCACTTCACGCTGCTGCGTTATATTGACTATAAAAGGCGTTTTATTTGTGTTGTTTACGATGGCGTAATTCATATCGAGAAACTTTAAGAAAACACAAGAACCGCATATAAAGGAAAACTTATACTAAATCTTCTCGACAAAAGAGATAACTTAGGCAATGTAGGAAAGAGTGCATAAGCCGGACGAGGATGTACAATTAGAGAACACATTAGAGCGCTCCTGTATCTTACCCTGCGTCACGCCGCCTTATGTCATGAAAAGTCTCAACGTACCTTAGCATTTCTCCTGCGAAATGATACGATGTTCATTGTCGTAAAACTCGAGAATACCCGAGAAGTGAATTCGGCAAAATAGCATTTCACAAAGTTAAGTAAGACGGTAAGTATCAACGCCGAAATGGGTAGATTGTTAGGTGAGTTTCTGGCACTGGCGTATAACATCTCCCTACTTAAAGATATACGAAATCGTACATGTCCACGAATTCTGTTAATGTAAGTCGACTCAACTAAAATCATTCGTGAAAGACGAGTGCCAACTCGCGTTAGAAGTTTGACCCGACGCAATGTTCGGATCTTTCGAAATGTCGCATTATACGTTTTATTATGTACTTACACGTGGCGCAAGATGTTTTCAAACTTTTATAAAATTATTTCTGTAGCGAAAATCCATACGAGTTGTCAGTTACCTAACAGTATCGTGAGCAAACTTGTACAACTATGCATATTGGATGCAGTTCATCTATTGTATGACATATATAATCAATAGGCTTGAGACAAATTAACTACTTTCACAAATAGATTAACGAGAAACTTTGAGAGATAATATTAACAGTGAAAATCTATTACAAACAATTGTATATATCATATAATGTAAATGAACATAATTTATCAATAACGTGACTTAATAATTTATTTACTAATCGATATATCTGCATATATTCAAACGCATTATATTGTGCAAATCCGTTAAACTATGTAACCAAATGTGACGTTACATATTAGTCAAGCTAAAATGATTGTACGTGCGTACTTTCTCTAATATTTACTATCATTTATTTCATTATGCGATCAACAACAATCATAGAATACATTAGGAAAGTAAAATGTCAAAAAAAAGTTCAGAAGAACATTATATAAAATACTTCTTTTACCGCGCGCGAATAAAAAATGTTATCGTTTAAGTGTAAACTTCCATAATTTGTGAAAATGGAAAAGAAAATGTACATAGAAATTAATATAAAAATATAGTATTACTTTTATATAATTTCTCTAATAAACTCAACTATCTACTAATACTCATATGTTTTACTTTTTTTCAATTCAACATCTTTTTTATGTACTGTTTTTATTTGGATTATATACGCATAATTTATTATTACAAAATTATTTGAAAAAATTATTAAGTACATTTCCCTTTCTTGATCATATATTTACATATTTACGAATCTTAATTTTAAAATCTCGATGTTGGTGTTTATTTAGTAAAATAGTGCAAACAAGAACAGCCTATCTACCGTTATGCAAACATATTAAATCGTTTTCCCTTAATTTAGTCGAGTGCTCGCTGCGTAAACTTAATTATCTCGGTAACTAGGTGCTCCTCATAACCGATTTACATCGTCTCCACTTGTTCGAATTAATGCGATGCAAGTAATCTAACTATCTCTGGATGTTAATGAATTCCTGATGTTTCGCCTAACTGACTTTCAAACTACTTGAAACTTGTATCCAATAGTCACGTGGCATGATAGATACTTTTACGTTTCCTTAATGTATATAATGAACTGAAAGAAATGTCGAACTTTTTTGAAAACTAGGACTGTTCCTCAACAACCGCGCCACGCACTCGGAATTCAGTTAAATCGATCGACGAGCCGCCTTATTAATTCCGTTCAAGCAGAGCATCGTCAACCATTATCCTCTCTCTCATCGTGGATTAATGAGCTCACCGTCGTTATATTCCGCGCTGTTTTCTCCCCTCGTTCTTCTTACCCGCAAACGGAATTTAGGTGATACGACAAAAGTTCGCAGCGGCTGTGAATAAAACATGCGGCCAACGAAGCGACACCGGCACGAGTTGTCGGTGAATCAAAATTAAGTGACTCGAGTTAACGAACAAAGGAGGAACCGTCTGGTGAGGATACGGAGAAGGGGTGCCAACGAGGTACGAGGACGGGTGAGATAAAGTGTCGAAAGCACTGCCGAGATTACACACCGGCGCGGGTCCACTTGCACGCTACGCTTTACATTATTGACAAGCTTGATTATCTTAAGCATACTTTGCGGCGTCGGAGGTTGCAATCTTGCCCCCGGGAGAGAATGGGAAGGCTTGCCACGAGTAACCCAAGCTGCTAATATATTTATTAAAAACCTCGAGCAAGCGAGCAGCGCCTCGTCCGCGCTTCGAACTTATCCGGAATCCGCGACGCTTTCTCTCCTTTTACCACGCTAACTATTCTCTTCTTACCGCACCCCGTTCGCCAGGCCGTCACACATTTGCCCTCTCTTTACACACTTATTTGCCTTCCCCAACTTCGACTTCTACATCAACATCGATACCAGCCATGTTCGAAATATAATCGCAGCTGGTGTACAGCCGAGTTACGAGAAAGTTTCGCCTATAAGCCAAATCAGTGCAAGTTAGATATAATAATGAAGTCGACTGAATGCGCGTAAACTGGCGAATGGTAAACTATAACAATATATGATATTAAATGCTATAAAATTAAGGATGAATCTTTCACAAGGTTTACCTTACATTGTAAAAAAAATTTTTCAAATAACTTTAGTTTAATTATGCATAGTATATTTTCCTATTATGCAAATAATAATTCTTCCCGCTGTAAAGTATAATTAAAGAGATATAAGAATTTGTTATAGGATTGTATTATACTTATATACATATGTATTTATCTGTGTCTATTAAATACAATATTAATTTCTTTTGCTATTCTAAAAATTCTTTGAATATCTATTTTTTGCTTCACAAATTTTTTTACTTTACCGATTATATTGATAAATGTTTTTACAATTATTAAAATTATTATAAAGTTTATATAATATGTTTGCCCCATTAAGTATTTTTCACTTTAGTGTAGATATATTCGTATACATTTGACAAAAGCGAGTCACTTTATAATTTTATAATGTAACAACTCGCCATATGTGTAGCTTGTAAAAATTCGGCATTTCGGAGGTGTTACCATTACACAAAATTATCACGAGCCAAAGAGATATGTCCAGAAGCATGACGACCATACGATATTCATGCTCATTTGCAAAAAGCTTTTCGGCAAACAGAATTTTAAAGTTCGCACTGCAATTTGGATTCAATTAACGATAGCGGCGCTTTCGCTAAAATTATCCTGGGTGCCAATTATCTTAATTTTACGTAGGGAAAGCCCGGACAGCGCGGACGTGTTAAGGTTGAGAAGAAAAAATGACACAATTAAAATTGAGATCAGAAACCATTTTTATTCTCATAAATCTCTTAAAGGACTTAACTTTAAAATAAAATTTAAAAAATTAAAAAACTTGAACATTAATATGTCGTTTTAGTTAAAACATGAAAAAAGAGGAACCATCCGCTTTGCCCGACCCCCCTCGGCAAAGCGAATGGATCACTCGAGCAATGCAAATAAAATTTAAAAAATTAGAATCAGTCTTGGCAATCGTTACAAAAGTAGCTATCAAATCTTTTATATGTAGTGCAGCCTTTATGGGCCCATTTGGTGCACTGGATCAGTTATAAACAAATCATCATACTGCATTGTGGCAAAAAATAAACAAAAATAAGATGTAAACGAACACGTGCCTTTCGTACGCGTCGTCTGTCCCTCCGTATTCCCGGTATTTTCATTGTAATCATATACCGAGTAAAGAGGATGGATCATCCGCTTTGCCCCCACCCGCTTTGTCCAAAGACCCTACCTGGCGCGAATTTGGAAAGGTTAGAATAAGTTGAAGCATCAAGTGAAAAATTTTAACCTCGAATACACGTTTAAAGACACATAATCCTTATAAAAAATCATTCGCACTGATTAAGGAACAATTACAGATAATAATTAAGCTACATACACAATAAAAAATCGTGCGTCCATATGTAGAATTTTTCTTGTATTACCACATTTTGATTATTACTTCAATGTAAAATCAGCATACAACTGGTATGTTATTATTTTTATAACATTTTGATGTGTCAGATTCATGTCATCTTTCTAACTTAATAATTGCGTATGTCAATTAAAAATGGAATATTATTTTGAGTGTTTTTAACACAATTGTTTCAATTAATCTATATATCTCAAAGTCAATTTAATATCTAAGAATTTTTTCATTCACATTATACGAACAAAAATGTTTTATTAACATTTTCTTACGAATTACTGCAACTACTCTTCTATGTACTCTACTTATTTTATATGTTAGTTTAAAATCATCCCTAAAATCAAAATAACAAATATAAATGTAAAGTATTGTGTCAATTATTTAACATTACTAGTTCGTTAATAAATAACACAAGACGAATGAGTTACTTTAACTTAAAATTTAGAGTGGATCTCCTGGGATATGTAAAAAATGTTAAAATTAACATTTTCGTTTTTACTGTGTACCTTAGCGAAAATCGCAAGAAAACATTCAATTTTCTATGTGTCTCTATTAAACACAAACGAACGCAATGTGTCGTTTCGTACTTTCATAGCGTCGTTGGTCGGTCATTCCTTCAACTGCTAGAGACTCATAGCGCAATCTCAGATAGATAAGCGAAAATAAAAGGTATTCGTTTTACCCAGGGCGTCCATTTTGCCCGGGCTTCCCCTACTTAATTTTGTTTTGACATAGAAAATTTACACCTTAGATCAGAGGTTTACGCTATCTTGAAAAACATTATTATATTTTTTGAAGAATCACGCACAGAAAACAGATTTTTTATGTACATTGTATAATTATAAAAACATTTTCTTATAAAAATCTTTTTTTTTAGTAATTATATTTTCCTACTAAACAGCAAAACATTAAAATAGTAAAGATGCATATATTATAATTACACTACTAGTAAGCGTCTGCTCACACTTAATTTGTACTACTAAAAGAAGTGGAAACAAATACCATGACAGACAGAGTGCGTTCACTGTTGATCTATACTACTGATAGTAAAATACCGCAATATGACTAATGACAAATTTAATGCATTTTATTAGTCCCGTGGATCGAAATAAACTCATTTGAATAAATTTTAATTCAAAGCATGTAATTCTAGGCCTTAATTTCATTTCGGAAGCAATATTTTTGTCAGCGCTCCATTAAAATACCCAACTTATTTATTGCGGTGACCAATAGCGAGTCGGATATCCGACGAAGCTCGTAAAATACAGAATATCGACAGAAAAAAAGCATAGGAAACAATTGATCCCTCTCTGACGAACGCGACGTATCGGCTTCGTTCATCGCGTTTTACCTTGATCGGAGTCCCGCACGTATTGAAAACGAACGATTGGTTGGCAGTCGCTGATCAATGTATTGTAGCACCTGATGCGTATAGCGTGGGATGATTAAGAGCGATATATTGTTATATATTGTATATATTGAGAGCCTGTGTTGTACAAGAATAAAATCTTCAAAAACGAAAACTTATTGTATCCTAATCATACAATAGCCTTCTTTCGTATTAAAAACCTTTGATTATAAAGAAGATAAACCGCAGAAAAAAGAAAGAGAAAGATAAAAAGATAGAGAGAAAAAGAGAGACAGAAAAAGAGAGGGAAATTTTAATGCGAACAAGAGAGAGAAAGAAAAAGAGAGAAACAAGCAGGATGCTTGACGTCTGTATATGAAACAAAGAGCGGAAATGAGAGAGAGAGAGAGAGAGAGAGAGAGAGAGAGAGAGAGAGAGAGAGAGAGAGAGAG
>NW_017300158.1:741470-757187 GCF_001594075.2 Trachymyrmex cornetzi
CTCTGGCATTGGCATCGTTGGATGCGTCTTAGAAATACGTAAGTATCGTATGAGAACTTGCATAAAGAGATATCTACGCACGTCAGTACATACAGAAATATGGTAATTGATCACTAGTTTTTCTCGATTGTAAGAATAAGTCTTTCGGAATTAATGGCGGACACTGCTTCTAATAGTTTGTACTCCCTTTTTTTTACACATGACACAGTTTGTAACATATAGATATAAGTGACCAAAGAGTCGTAAAATAGAATTCATAACATCGATCTATACAAACACACCAGTGAGACGTTAAAAACTCGAATGTGCAACTATTGTTATTATTCTTTCGTTCTAATATCAAATTTTGTTTTTGCATTTTCGAAGTGAATATTTCTTTCATCAAAAAATTTTATAAATGATATAAAACTGATCCTAATTAAAATAACAAATAAAGTAATGCCTTAAACGTTTACGATGGTAGGTAATATTTATGCTTTACTATATAAAGTAGTATGAGCTCGTTATATATACAAAGCAATAAATAAAAATATAAAGTCCAAAGAAACAAAAATATCTATTAAATAAAAGTAATTTATTCATAAAAAGTCGATGTACAGTGAATAGTGTAAAAAGATAAAAATATTTTGCACTCACAGAATTTTCTTCAATTCATAAATTAAAAATTAAAAAACATAGATATAATAATAAAAGAATAGAAAAAGAGACGCATTAAACATAATATTAATCTATAAGTTATATTGGACATGAATTAAGAATGTATAACACATACTTTTTTAACAAAGCGAAAAAATTATGAAAAGATCAGATTTTTCTATATTGTATTTACAAGTATGGTACAAAAGCGAAAAATCTGGATTTAGAGTCTGAAACAAAAATTATTTCTATAAGAAGTAAACATTTTTAAAAATAAAATTAAAATCAAACAAAAAAAATTTTATTTAAACTCTAAAATTGCATTATATAAAAATATTGATCTTATTAAACTGTTTCATAGTACATGTAACATTTCATTTTTATATAGATAGTGTATTTATAAACTTTATATGGAAATCCATTTGTATATGGAAATTTCCACTTCCAAGATACTTTTTGCAGAGACTATACTGATGCATCCTTAAAAGTTTCCATTAAGAAACTTAAGGGGGTATACCTGAGTAAAATTTTCAAAAAATCGAAAAAAAATTTTTTTTTTTCTGAAAGATTGATATCTTAAAAATATGCTCCTGAAAGATTTTTATATAAAATTCAAAGTATTTCTCGAGTTATGTGAGTCTTAGAGAACGGGCGCACAGTGCGCTGAAATCGTACCTGATCAGTCGCCTTATACCGAACGCACAATAGGACCCTCGACCTTGTAGTTTTTTGTATATCTACATTTCGTCTTATAGATGTGTGTGTGTGTGTGTTTGCGTGTGTGTTTCAAAACTAGAAAGTTCGTTGGATAGCCATCAGTTGTTCGTAGCACGAGGCACGATACGCGTCAATATTTAGTTCTACGCGAAATAAGATGGATAGAAAAAGTATAAAATCTGATAACCGTAACAGAAATCGAGATAGTAGAAAAAGATAACGTCCTCTAAATAGATATGAATTAGAGAAACCAGTAGATTTTGTGAGCACCTCTACTAAAAAATTGAGATCATCTGAGACATTTGATTTTTGCATTAATCAAACCATCGGCTATAGAATCATAAATTTTTACTCCGTTTTTTTTGCGCTTGCTGAACATGTGAAATGCAAATCTTGTGGAAGAAATGTGGAGTTTGAAAAATCAAGTAAGCGAGGACTTGGATTTAAAATTATAATAAAATGTCCATCGTGTGTTCCAAAATTAATTAATTCTTGTCCGAATATCAACAACGCATATGAAATAAATACCAGATTTATTTTTGCTATGCGTCTTATCGGAATAGAGGATGGAAAGGCCCAGAAAAGTTTTGTGCTTTTATGGATTTGCCGTATCCTATTTTTCAGTCAACTTATGATACAATAGTTAAAAACATTTGTGATGCTGTAAAACTCGTTTGTGACAAAATTTTACAGTGTCAACGAAGAATTAGAAAAGACTGAGGAAGCAAACCAAAGTGCTACAAGTACGACAAATAGTCGTTATAATTTAATAGTTTCTGGTGATGGCAGCTGGAGAAAAAGAGGCTTTTCTTCTTTATTCGGCGTGTTTAGTTTAATAGGATACTATTCCAATAAAGTTGTAGACGTCATTGTGAAATCTAACTTTTGCAAAGCCTGTAGTAATATGAAAAAATACAAAGGAACGAATGAATACAATATTTGGTTTGAATCTCATCAAAATAATTGTCAAATTAATCATACTGGAACAGCAGGGAAGATGGAAGTTGACGGCATCGTAGAAATGTTCAATCGATCTGAAAATGTACATGATGTGAAATATAAATATTACATTGGCGATGGTGACAGCAAGACTTACAAAAATATCGTTGATGCAGATCCATATCAAGAAACAAAAGTTGTAAAAAAAGAATGTGTTAATCATGTGTCAAAGCGTATGGGCAGCAGATTGCGAAAGTGCAAAAAGAATAATAAAGGTCTTGGTGGCAAAGGAAAACTAACAGATAAAGTTATTAATGACATGTCACTTTATTACAGTCTTGCGATTCGCAGAAACAAGAATTCCGTGAATGACATGCATAACGCTATTTGGGCTATACTTTTACATAAAAGTTCCACGGATACAAATCCTCAACATCAAAATGGTCCTGAAGACGCTGATTCGTGGTGCACTTAGCAAAAAGCGAAAGCTGAAGATAAATTGCAGCAATATAAGCATAAGCCGGCTCTTCCACATAATGTTATCGAAGTAATAACGCCAATTTTTAAAGATTTGACCGATAAAGAATGACTGACAAGATGCTTAGGTGCATATACGCAAAATAATAATGAAAATTTTAATAATCTGATATGGAGAGAGAGAGAGAGAGAAAATTGCACCAAAAGTATTGTATAGTGAAGTTTTCATTGTCGAAATAGCGGCTCGTTTAGCCGTATGTATTTTTAATGCAGGCCATTTATCATTATTGCAAATTGTGGAATTGTTAGGAATACGCATTGGACCCGAAATGGCAAATTATGTTGAAAACAAGGATCGGCGACGAATTACTGAGATTCGAACGCGAGCGGCAACGCACGAAGAAAGAATGCAATTCAGGAATGCGATAAATGATGCTGCCGATGCTACAGACGATTCATTTTATGGTCCTGGAATAGATTCACTATGGTAAGCTGACAAATTCGATAGATTTCTATTAAAAAATCAATACTGAAACTTTAAACGTGTTTTTCTCAAAAGTGTTTTGTTTCACCTGGCTCTATCTATAACTCGAACAATTTTCGACCGATTGAACTCATCTTTGAACAGTAGAATCACAAAACGTATAGTTTCAGTTAAGCGTAAGGATTTTTTTTTTAATTGTTAGTTTTCAAGAGGCGAGATGTTTAAGAAATTCAAAATGTAGTGAAAAAAAAATTTTATTTTTAACCGTTGCCATTTTGTAAAACAAATTATTTAAAAAAATCGCTATGTTTAACTGAAACTACACTCATATAGATTTGAAATTTTCAAGCAAATTTTATTTCAGATAATTACAACTTGAGTTCTCTACAGAGCCGATGGACCATGTTTTGTGAACACGGAAGTCTACAATGTTGAGCAACATCGTCATATATTTATTGACATATAAAAATTCTTAAAATATCTTCAAAGTGTACCCAATTGATACATCAATTCATATTTTTTCTAAAACTTATAGTTACTTTAAAAAAAATTGACAAAAAAAGCCTTTTTTTAAGATCTTTACTTAGGTACACCCCCTTAATTAATATGTTATGCTTATAGATTATGTTTGATACCTTTCTTTACTCTTTTATTATTATATTTGTACTTTTCTAATTTTTAATTTATGAACTGAAAAAACTCTGTGAGTACGAAACATTTTCAATCTTATTACGATTCACTATTCATCGATTTTTTTATGAATAAGTTACTTTAATTTAATATCTTTGTTTATAATTGTTTTTTTGGTCATTAACCTTATATTTGTGCTATAAATTATTACGCATATGTACATAATTTGCACATAATTGCGCATTTATTCGAAAAATGTTTGTTAAGTATATATGTTACGTGACATTTATGTATAACATAAACTCGTGCACAATCAATCTTCTTTCCGACTTTTTACTTAAGATCTTCATCCGGCTTTCCGCACCGTGCAGTGACAAATGCTCGTGCACCTTATAAAACTAATTATGCATTTCTTGCTTCACCGTACAAAAGACGCAAGACGACATTAAGACACGGAGCGTCAGTTGACTAGTTTCAAGAGAATAAAGACAAGCACGCGGAACACTTCGTGCTTTCGCGTAATTTCTTATTAAAATAGGACAAAGGGATCAAGAGTTGAACCACGCGAAGGTGCGGTAGCACGAATAAAGCAAATAAGGAGAGGCAAAACCTGGCTGCCCAAGCGATGCGCGACGCAAAAATATGACGTGTTTTTCTCATTCAATTTTGCAGACAAAAGGTTCCTACTTCTTCTGCCCAAGAGAGAGGTTCATATCCAAAAAGAAGCTTTTCTCTCAGACGTTACCTCCTTCATTTGCTTCGGCTAGTTAAGAAACATCTCGAGAGATTAGAGATAAAATTTCTTTTGTTTTGGACACACGTAAAAGTTTATCTCGGATTAAAACAGCTAGACATTTTTTCAAGTTTCAGTAAAATATCCCGAGAAAAGGAAAAAAATATAAATATATAATAGAATAAACTTTCTGTTTTTATATTGTTTTCATAATATATAACTATAGATATAGATTATCAGAACAAATTGGATTAATACGCGTATGATAGATTTTGCGCATATCTCCGGTAAAAGAATCCTGTGATTTATCAATAGTTATCAGAGATAATAATACTATTAATAAAGCGTCATATATCATTTTACAAAACACTTCTGCTTTCAGCGGATAAATTCGTACGATGGAAACGAACATTATCGTATCATATCATACCGAATCATCATCTGTAGTGCATGCAAAATTAACAAAAGATACATTCATAATAATGAAATATCCCCTCTTTCATCAATAATAATTCTATGTATATAAAAATCTCTCGTTAATAATAGTTTTGTATAAAATTGTGTTGTGTGTGTATATGTGTGTTCGGAATAATATTTTAAATATATAAATATTATTTTTCAATATTTCAAGCGACAATAACAATGTGTAATTTAAATATATATGATTTTTAAATATTTTAATATTTATTAGGTGTTAAACTTAATTCCTGCCGTTTTTCGTCTCTAAAATTGATTTGTTTCGAAGGGAAATACCTTAATCAAAGTATTATTAATAAAGTATTATTAATTAGTAATAAAGTAGAAAATAGAGGAAATTGCTTTGATTAAGGTATCCATTCATCTTCCCTTCGAAACAAATTAATTTTGGAGACGAAAAACGGCAGGAATTAAGTTTAACACCTAATAAAATAATAAAATAATATTTTAATATAATATATTTATATACATGCTCTTATACAGTATATTTTTCCTAAACAATATATTTTACAATAACATTATATGTAACCTTTTATCAAGCTCATCCATTCTCCTAATACATGTTCTAATGTAATACATGTTCTAAAGAATGTAACCATAAAACGAAAGGTAAAAACTCTATGTTAGGCCTGACAATTCTTTCGCAGGAAAAATTTCCATGGTAAAGTCTACAGAATCAGGGGAAATAAGGGTAGGGATCCTCTGTTGAGAGGATGGGAACCGGAAAAGGGGGAAAGCGACGGAAGCATCTGGACAGACTCGCATGAAAGTTTAAACCGATGTTTTACGATGGCTTTTTGTTTCGCGTGTTTTATTGAGCAGAGAGCGGATATTCACGTCAATCTCGCTCTCTTGCAATCCGCGAGAAGCCGTGGAGAGTACAGCGCTCTCTTTCGTTTTCTCTTTCATCTATCCTTCTCTCTTTATCTTTCTTTCTTTTCTATTGCTTTCTCTCTCTCTCTCTCTCTCTCTCATACACACACATCAGTTCGTATGTTGTTTTTCTCTCGTTTGTTCATTTTCTATCTCTATACCTGTTCGTCCTTCTTTTCGTCTCAATCTTTTACGCTTTTTACCATTTTTCATCAAACTTTTAGTATAATTTAGGAGTATGTATAAAATATACATGCGCAACAAAGCTCAACGAATTCTTTAACGTTTTAAAACCATTTTACCATAAAAGTTTCTTCTACAAAAGAACTGCCGGGCCTAACATGGGACTCTACATGGGATTCATTACTGTCACTTTGTGTTTATGACTTGTTCAGACTACAGACGTTGTATGCGAATGCACGAGACTTAAAAAATAAAAAATTGCACCTTTACATAGACAAGTGTCTTCAAAAAATTCTCAACATATTTCCAAATAACACATTCCAAAAGATCCTAAAGATTATGAATACACTCCGCCATTTATACGAAGCAAATTCAATTTCAGGTGCTTTTGATAAAACGGTATTAAAACGTGCCGCAGTTTCTCATAATTAAATTGTCTGATGTAAATGAGACCATTTACTGCCATTTAGAAATAACATACGGGTGGATGATAAAGCAATTTTCGATGTAATTTTCAATGTAAAATCGATGTTAAAGGTAAAACGCGCGAAATTATAATAAAAATATATTGCTCTTTGATGTTACACTATCGATTATATTTATTTCTATCTCACTAACAATATTCGTAATGCATTTATAAGAGAACAAAACATCTCTTTCCATTATTAATTTTAATATTTCCAAATAAATAACTGTGATAAGATATTTTCCGTTACATAGTTATAATCTGGCTCGCAAAGTTTGTGTCAACTTTTAACGATATCATATTGCGCGCGTCTGACAGAGAAAGGATGATGGTTACGAACTTTCTTAGTCTTTTTAAACTTCTCGTTTGCCCAGGTGGGAAACTCGTAAATCGATAGTCCCAAGGGAAGTGAGAGCGCTAGATCCCGCACTGCGACGTACGTATCGAAACAACCGTTTCCTGCTGATACCTCACCGCGAATGACATATAGCTTGAAACGCATGATTTATTCCTACGTTCGGAAATAATCGTCAACGTCTTTCGCGAATCAATGCGTTACTTATTTTACAAAGGGCATGTCGGTAAAATTTTTCAATTTTAATGCATGTGTAATTATATGTGTATTATTGTTAAGCCAATTTCACATCAACAACTGATGAAAAATCAGTCATACTTTTAATGACTTTGTATCATTAAGTAGCAAATTAAAAGATATATGTTAATGCATTAACAGTAATATAAATTGCATTCAAAAATAGTTACATTAACAAGTAACTGTGAAAATTTACAGATATCGAAATACGAAATAACTTTTTATTCCACAAGTGTGTGTGTGTGTGTGTGTGTGTGTGTGTGTGTGCGAACGTTAATTTAATCACTAAGTTTAATATTTCGTTTTATTTCTCTAAACAAGTTATGAATTAATTGTTATGAGAGATATTTTAACTCGCGATAATTTAATCTTCAATTATTACGTGTATTGAGAGAAAATCGATTGAAAGTTTTCGCAATAATACAAAACAAATTTCTAAAGTCTTCACTGGTTCTGTGACGAGCAATTAAACATTTTAAGTTATTGCAATAACAAATCTAGTCTTTTTTTATACTAATTATTTAAACATTTAATTTGTATTATTAATTATGCTGCTCATAAAAATGAAGTGAAAAAAATATATTCTCTAGATAATATATATAATATATCATATACGTATGTGTGTTATGCGTAGCAAAAGAAAAAAAAATAGTCCACAATATTCCAATTATAATACTTGAAAAGCGCGCAGGAATTTATCGTGAAATGTACAAAGCCAATATCCTTATATACGGAAAGGATTACGTGGCAAGATCCATGGCATGCGAATATGTGTCGCTGTATGTGCACAAAGGTGCCGGCTGTTGCATGCGGCTTATACCCATGTGTGCCACGAAAGACGGAAGAAGAAAGATTTTTGGGGAAGGCGAAACAGCGAAAACGTCTCGGAGGTTTTCCGTACAGCCACGCACCTTCAAACCGAAAGAATGTAATTACTGAGAGGATCAAAGTCAGAGAAACGACGTCCGTGACCCGTCTACGTCGGTTTCGTCGTCGTCGTCCTCGTCCTGATGCGGAATTTAAATATCGACGGAAGTATTCGGCGTTTGACTCCCGTAACTGCTGCATTCGCCACCTTTTCCCCTCATTGCTGCCACTCAAAGACTCGTTCGCTGCTGTCGCCTTTTCTTCCTACAAAAGGGCGAGAGGGTCGCGAAGAAGGAAACAAAGGAGTTATCCACTGTCAGCATCTCTCTGGAAGGCCGTTAAAAGTACACGCGAATGTTTTAGTCTTCGCTTTTCTTTATCCTGCATCCTTGTTATCTCTAAAATCTCGCTAAAGAAGGATACGCTTAAGACAGCAAACTTGAAGAGATAAGCTATCATTTTAAATAAATACCTCGACAATGTTTCATTGATTATTAATAACTTTAATTAATAATAATCAATAACACTGATAATTTACAATAATAACATACACAGAAAAAAAGACTATTCTTAAATCAATCATAATATACTCATATATAAGCAAAAATATTGTAATCTTGCTTTGAAAATTTTTAGTCTTGAATTTGTATTGATATAAGATTTTTAATTGAGCAAGTCTTGAATTAAGTGCAAAGTAATACTTG
Organism: Trachymyrmex cornetzi; assembly: GCF_001594075.2. Taxonomy (NCBI): domain Eukaryota; kingdom Metazoa; phylum Arthropoda; class Insecta; order Hymenoptera; family Formicidae; genus Trachymyrmex; species Trachymyrmex cornetzi. The sequence continues at coordinate 750,249 of NW_017300158.1, forward strand.
CATCAAAACAAATTTAATTAAATCAAGATTGACATCTTTCAAACAAGATTATAATATTTTTACGTATATATGATCATATTATGGCTGATTTAAGAATAGCCTTTTTTCTATGTAGAAATTTCGCGTATCACAGTTATAAATTTATATACTTCATTAATTATAATTTTAACTTTAAACAAAAAATTCTTGAAATTTCTCTTATGCCTAATTCTATCTTAAAAAAACTAAGTGTGCTTGTATCAACGATATAACAAATAACAAAAATGTAGCAAAATATTTCATATTACTTCATAATATATCTTACATTATAAAATTAAATTTACAATCTAGTTTGATAAAAATATGTTATTTAAAAGTTAAAGTATGATATGTGAAATTTGTATTTATGCATTTAATATGCTTTCTTTCATGTTATCTCTAAAGAATCAAAATCAAAACATCAAATTCAAAACTTTGATTGTAAATTCTCATGAGAACCAAGATAACTTTTGCGAAGCTTAATATCGTCGACGTAATTACATCGTAATGTCATTATGAACAATCACGAATAAACGATACAAGTTTTATTCCCAGACCTGTCCGTAATTTTTGTAATTATGTCATATTACAAAGTAAAACGATACTTTCGCGCGATAACATCTATCTTCATACATACAAGCAAGTATTGATTATATACTTTTAATAGAAAAATTTACTCTGTGTCATTAAACGTTTTAAAGAAGAGTCATAGAGAAAAGAATTAAAACTTGATAGTGTTCAATTGACAGCAATATGGGACAAACTAGAACTGATACTTTTCTTGTTTTACTATTTCCTCGCAGCAAGATTTTCTTATACAATTGTAATTGTATTTACTAGTTTGAAAGCTTCTCATTTATCATTACATTCTATTATCTAACCAAATAACAATCTAATAAAATTTTTGTTTGTTTTTAAATAGGTTGAAGTCGATCAACTAAAGTTAAACAGAATTTTTGAGTTCAATTCCAAGATACAATTCTAAAGTAAACTTATTTTTGTTCTTCGACTTCAGCCAAGCAATAAATGATGATATATGCATTCTATCGAGCTTTAAACACACAAACGCAGAAATCCCACAGCAATCTTGGTTTGCAAACAGTTTTCTATTCATATACATCTTATACATGCAAAATAAAGTAGAAGTAACATTCTATAAGTTCATAGGAAAAATAAATGTTACAATGTCGAATATTAAAATTGCAAGAACTTTTAAAAATAATTTTACACTTTCTCAAGTTTATACATTTTATTTCTTTGTTTTATATTTATATTCTTTATAATATTAAATGTAATTATTTATTCTAAGCAGTACTAAGGTTGAAAACATTATATATACAATATAAATTTTACCAAATTATAAATAAAATATTTTATATTTTTAGGGTTTACCATTAAATATAATGTATATCTGAGATCAAATAATTACATTTAAAACTACATTTTCGACAAATAAACTTTTAACTGCACTCAACTTTATTTCTTAACAATGCAGTAATAGCGAATGTCATTTATGTATTAATTGTCAAATAATAAATTTTTTACGATGCAAAATCTTTATTAAGAGGATTCTAAAGTCGAGAACGACAAAAAAATGTTTCTTAAGATTTCAATTTCGTAAGTTTTTGTCATTCTCATCATAAACTCTATCTAACAGACACGTATTAATGCATATACTTTAATCCTGGAAAAAGATTTTCAAATCTATAAAAGAGGAAAAAAGTAATTATAATTTTTGTTTTACAAAAATTATGATTTATTATTCGGTAATACTTTAGGTTTCCCTAAGTTGTTAAAAAATATTTTCAATAGTATTTATTAGAATCCATGAACGATATCTATATTTTTAAAAGTTATTGATTAAAGAACAAGCAGAACAATGACGATCGAACAACTCGAGTACGCATTTTACGTGAGTCACCCCGCACTTTGCATCATACGATGCGTAGACCTACAAAACGCATTTCTCGGACGAAATAAACACTCGCTCCTCTGACTGTACGTGCACGTGGAGCGACTCTCGGGCCACGCGTTTAGAATGTTTCGCGAGACGAGGAGCCACTTGAAGGGGAACGCATTCCACGGGACGGGTGTTCACGAAGAGAAGCTTCCGCCAAAAGCTTGCGCCAAGCTTTCTCGCTTAACCTTAGCGAACGCGTACGTGCTTTCTGTCAGGAATGCCTAGCGCATCGTTCGTCGTCGAGCTACCGGAGCAACTATGGCCAAACTGCGTTTTACGCGGGTCACCGAGAGTAGATATAACATGCAGAATTCACTCAACGAAAGAGCATCCGCGTCTAAAGTTATTTTCTATCATCTTTCTGCTTTGTCAGCATGATTATTTGTATATATTCAAGTATTTATTTTTATAAAACAGTTTAAAAGTCCACTAAACAATATGACTGTTTCGTACACGTGGTCGGAGACTCAGAGAACATAGATTTTAAGAATAAAGAATATTGAGTTACATTCAAATTTTATAAAATTATATAAATTATATATATATGTAGATATACCTCTAAGAATTGTTTCAGATTTTTTTCAGAATTTTTTAATACCGTATTTTTTCATGTTAAAAATGAGAAAATGCAGTACCAAAAAGTTGATAAAAAATTCTGAAAACATTCATAGAGTTCTATGAGAAAAAAATAAACAATTTTCGTCTCTTGCAGTTTTTCTGTAAGCTTGATAGTATTTGAGTAAAAAATTATTGAAGACCAATTTTCGGCAATTTTTAGCAATTAATATCTTGTTAAGGGGGAACACCACAATGAACATCCGAAAACCTAGAGTAACTTTGGGAATTTTTAATAGATAAATAATAAAATAAATAGAAATTCGGTTTGGAGGCTTTTAATGTACATATTTAAAGGTAAATATAGAAACAATTTTTTTTTAATTTTTTCGCGTCAAGATGGAAGTGCTGGAACTCTGTACGTGAGACTGCTTTTTTTTCATCGGTCTCCACGGCTTGCAGCAGAAGTGCTGCACACTTTCATTAAGGACAAAAAGCAAAATTTTTTTATAATCTATATTAAATTTGCTAGAGAAGTACACACGTATATGTGAAAATATTGATTTTTATAGAAACGATAAACATTTAAAAATAAAGTTTTATTTTCACTCAAAAAATTCAATAAAAAAGTACTTGTAACCAAAAAAGTTTTTAACCGAAAAAATCATGTGTACTTCTCTAGAGAATTTAGTTTGGCAGCTACTGTAAAAATTTTGAGTGGATCAGATAAAATTTATTAAAGTTATACTGCAAGCCAATTAGAAAAATGTGGTTTCAAGAAAAACGCGTTTAAAGTTTCGAGTAACATTATTTCAAATTTAACTACAGAAATTTTTTATTTACTTTTACTCTGCGATGCCTGGACCACATATAACTGTCCTTCCACATTAATAGGATTCTCTTCTGCTTTCGTGGAGGATGTGCAGGCTCTACGAGCGTCCTTAGCGGCATCCGTGAGCGAGCGCTCGGCAGCCTTGACGCGGTGCGCATCAGCCTCGACGCAGAAATTATGACAGTTATGACCCACAGTTATTTGTAACATCTGCATAATTTCCATTAATCTTGATAGTCCATCATTAAAAATACAAGTTGCAATATTTGCGGCAATATCGACTATTTTTTTACCGGCTGAAACCGTTTTTGGAGCAATCGACCACACAGTCGAAATGAAGCTTTCATTATTGTTCTGCGTAAAACCTCCTAAGCAACGATTGAATAAGTCGTCCCTGCTCAAATCTTCATACACTGGCTTCAAGATATTGAAAATTTCTTGTGAAAGAGGCGTTTTATGCTAATATTCATGTAAACTGTCCGAGGCTTTCGCTTTTTGCCACGAGCACCACGAATCCGCACCGCTCGGGCACTTATCGTGCTGCGGCACTTCATCCGTCGAAATTTTGTGATAAAGAGTTGTCCAAATGTCATTTCGCATTTTTTCGATGAAATTTGGATTTCGACGAATGGTCAATCCATAATATACAGCGAGTTCGTCGATTAATTTGCCCGTTAGTTTGCCTTTTCCACCAAGACCTTTCGTGTTTTTTTTCAAATTTCGGAGGCGGGTGCCCATACGTTTCTGCACATGGTCGATGCATTCTTTTTTACAAATTGTAACGTCTTTATAAGGTTCAGCATCTATAATTCCTTTGAAAGTTTTACTATCATCATCACCAATATAATAAACATATTTAACATTATGGAGATTTTCGGAACGTGAAAACATTTCGACAACGGCATCTACTTCCATCTTTCCAGCTGACTCTTCATGATTCGCTTGACATTGCTCCAAATGCGATGTAGCCCATTCTTCGTATTCTGCAGTATCCTTTTTCTTTGTCCAAAATTCACAAGCCTTACAATATTTTGATTTAACAAGAATATCGACCACTTTGCCAGTAGACCACTCGATGAGCGTAACTAATCCATAGAGTGACGAAAATCCTCGCTTTCTCCACGACCCATCGCCAGATACAGTAATTCCATTCATTTGTTCTTTTTCTATAGACATTATCTTCTCATCTTCACCTGCTTTTGTAATACATTTCGTACGAATAGCTTCCGTTGCGATAAGAATATTATTAACGATGGAATCATAACATGATTGATAAGTCGGCCGTGTGTGTGTGGAAGATCCATGAACGCACAGAATTTAATAATACCATTTAAGCCAATTCCTAATAAATGCATCGCAAATATTATTCGGCAATTAACTTCGTATGCGTTATTAATTAAGGGGCAACTATTTATATAAACTTTTTCACAACCTTCACAACTAATTACAAGTTTGAAGCCTAAACGACGCTTGCTTGCTTGTGTAAATGTTACGTTCTTCCCGCATTGCTTACACACTAAAATTTCAGAAAGAGCAGAAAAAACTGCAACAAAATTTATCAAATGGTATCCAAATGATTCGTTTACTTCAATGCCATGATCCTCTTTAGATAGCTTCAGTTTCTTTGCTGCTGTACAGACGCTCTCAGATTCTCCATAGCGTGTCGATTAGGCAGTCGTCTATTTGAGATCTTACTTCTTTTTGAAGACCAATATGTGGTGTATATGTGTGTATATATGTGTGTGTGTGTGTGTGTGTGTGTGTGTGTGTGTATATAGTGGATTTTATATTAAAACACCGAAGTTAGGCAAAGTTAAGCAAAAAGTTTCAGCTTATTGAAAATTCACGCTGTTTAAGACATTTATCAAGTGATAAATTCTGTTTCGTTTTCTCACATTATAAATATTTAATTATGTCGTTTTCTCCGAGAACAAGTTGTTTTCGTTTCTAATTCGTTTAGGATTGAGCGGTCTTCAGAATAGGTTTGAGTTGATGCATGACGCACGTGCATATCAAGAGACATACTAATAGAAAATGATGTATGGAAATTGATCTTTTATTATTTAAGCTATGACCGATCTCGGATATGCATAGAATGCGTATTTGCTAGTAACCTACTGTACATGAACCAATGTTTCCCTGAGGGGCGATTGTAAATTTCTCTGTGAAACGAGGGTTGTGTTGAGCGAAATTTCATTATTATTCTCCTCTCTCTGTATACAACATTGCCTAATGATCAAATAAATCAAAATACGTATCAAAATATCGAAAAACACAAATAAAGTTATGTTTATTTAGATAAATTTCATTATCTCCTGTTTGCTTCAACATTTGGGCATTATATAAAAATGTGGAAAATATAAAAAAACAAACAAACTTTTTTGTATTTTATCGTAATTAATTTTTCGGCCTGTATATTCAGAACGCAGTTATAACGATGTTAGCACACGTTTAACATATAGTTTATGTTGTATGTATATACTATAGAATTTCAGAAATAAAAGCAAGTTCTGAATATGGGCTTTTGTTTATGAATCTGATCAACTATTTTATTAACTTTGAAATATCCTGCACCAAAAAATATCGATCTATAAACATTTTATATGTCTACATTAGGTCCATGTCGCTTTGACAAATTATATTTTATTAAATTTTATTGACATTATATATCTTCATTGATGATATCTATAATAGAGTTAGATTGAGCGCTCCGTTAACCGTTAATATCAGCGCATTAGCTGCTGGTATTTAAAGGACCATTTAAACTCATGTACGAGTAATTACGAACGCGATAGAGAATACAAAAACGACGATCGCCGCGTTTGACACTCGATTAAATAACGGCAGGCGAGTTTGCAATTACATACGCGACAGGAAGACGCTTTTAAACCATTGATCACATACAGTACTGATAATCAAATTATTGTCGAAATAACTATATAAAAACTTCGAAGGATTCGCTAACGCTAACAATTTAGATCAAGATTATTTAGCTACAATCAAAATAAATATATAGAGACTAAAATTAATGAATTGTGTATTTATCTTGCTTTTTTTAGAATTCCGTGTTTAGCTCGACAAAGAATTTAGATCTGGTTTTATTATCGCGGGGGTTATATTCTTATTTTTATTTTTTGCACATCTTATATGTCGCTCCCATATTTTATCTATTTTATCCTCTCTCCGTCTTTGTACGATTTTTCGATATATTCGTATCCATGATCGTGATTCTCGCATTCAAATGCATTCCGATAAAAAGCAGACGATCCGCGGCGGACAAACCGAAGCTACTTCGGTCCTTGAGGTAGTCAGACTAAACGGGCGAGTGAGGCGGCTGTGTACATGGTAGTGGTAATACATAATAAGATATGAACGGAGGGCATGCGGCATAATCATATATCATAAGGTAGTGCGGTATGGCAAAGTATTCCTCCGTCTATACACAGAGTACGCACACCAACGGGATCACTATCGCCATCACAACCACCACGTATCCGCATAGATACACGCGAAAACTAACTTGAGAAGAGGGGTCCTCCCTCTCGTTTCTCATCTTTCTCCTCCCCCCCCCCCC
>NW_017300158.1:757239-772903 GCF_001594075.2 Trachymyrmex cornetzi
CCCTATCCAACCACCGACTGAAACTCTACCACGGTATACACGTATGCGGCTAACACCCGCATTCGAAACAAACGCTTGTGCGACACGAGGGATTTGGTACCGTTCCCTTAACTTTTCGAGCAAGAAAGCCGGAAGGAAACTTCTCGGACGCCCAACGAGCGACACTGCGTGAGGTAAACGGTTTGGTCAATGAATAAATAGAAAACCGGGAGAAAACTTGACGTACTAAAACACTTCCGGATCTCGAGGCGCACACGTATCTGGGGATGCAATTGTAATCACAGAGCTGTCCGATACAGGGAACGTACTGCCGTTAACTCTTACAGCCAAAGCAAATAAAAAAAGTAGATAGATCCTAACTAGAGGCGATTTCGCGGACATGTAGCAAAATTGATAGAAAACTTTAATCGTATAATTATATACTAAAAACTTTGAAGCATCTCGATATTTTTATTATAAAAGTTTTCATTATAAAGCATATAAGACTCTAATTAATCTCTAGTTTATTACCTACTTTCTATTGAACTCAGTTTACTTGCAAAAGATTATCCATTATTTTTTAGTCACGCTTGAGATTTCGCTCTATAAATTTTATGTGACAATGACGTATCTTGTAATTAACATTTCATTATAAATATTATAAAATATGTCGATAAAGATGTATCGATAATACACTTTTTTTACAAGCTTTATATTTATGCATTCATATATGTACAATCAATCGATTATATGTTCTAAAATTAAGTATTACCGCTAATCTATTTTGAGATAATGGATCTGTGATATTATATTTATAATAATATATTATGATATTATGATTTATAATTATTTGTATAAAATTTTTATTCTTTTAATTTAAAATATACATGTAGATAGGTACATCTAAACATTCGTGACGTCCTACTCGTGTTTTAACCACTTTTACAAACATTATATCAAATCAAAATAAAATAAAATGTATCACCGATACGATGCGCAGCAGCGGAGTTGTTGAATAAAAAATGGTAAACTGTAAAATGCAAAATAAATCCAAATTGTAATAGCGTCCAACATAATTAAAATTTCAAGAAAGTAATAAGCACATAAAAAACAAATTGTTAATGTTGCAACTAAATATTTTAATAAATAAAATAATAAATGATAAATTACTCACTCCACGTTTCTCCGGCGTCGCCCGATGTGCCTCCCAGGCCTCCTCCTCCTCTCAAATTGTTGCTCTCACAAAATAGTTGCTCGCTGGATGACATGATTGCGAATTATTAGAATATAACAACCGTATGGCATTTTGCGACAATCCTGATGTTAGCCAAACGTGATACGCACAGAAATTTTTATATTGTAATAGGAAAATTACGATTGCAAAGAAAAAGTACAATATTATACACTCGATATTCGTTATACTGCTTTCAAATCAAAGGCAATGGCTTTTTTATAAATTGCCATGTATATATAAGTATCGAATTTATATTATAAGGTTAAAAATATTAAAATACAAAGTCAATCACTATTGTTTACTCTTTATTTAAACGTGTCGCGATGTTATTCATCTCGGATCAGTTTAACATCCGGGTATCGATTATGTAACATTTTTTCTGGAGCGAAAACGTAAAAAGTGAAAATTTTTATATATGCATATATATATACATATATATGTACATATATATACATATGTACAACAAATTTTCACTTTTTGCGTTTCCGCTCTGGGGAAAATGTTACAAACGTTATTGATCCCCTGTAATTTATAGATATATCTATGTCTGTTTCTATCAATGTAGATTAACTTTTTAATCTCAGTTCAACTTACTTTAATTCTTAGAACTAGAAAAATATTAAGAGTTGAAATTAAAATTAAACTAAATTAGTAAAAATGCATTAAGCCGGCAAAATAACTAGCCTGCTCATCGAACGATTAAACATAATTAGTTTCTTACTTATAGATCCAATTAATTACGTTTACACTGCTCGATGAGATATTACTTTATGTTTTTTGAACGCATCTTACGCGATTAAGAAATATTAAAATTTTAAAATTCATTACTATTATTTATTTTCTAATTAAACGCGACATTGCTCAAAATCGATTCATTCAATAAGTTTTTTTAGTCATTGAAAATTCGAAATATTATTGGCATTTCGTTAAATAAATTATTCGATAGTTAACACGTTACTCCACGTTTTTTATTCAAAGATGATCAAAGATAATTACATTTTCCATTACATTTAAATCCGTAAAAAACTCAAGAATATGCAAAACATATTCGACAAAATATATTCTACATATTGTTAAAGAAATAATTATTAGATACATATGCTAATAAAGTAGTAATATATTATTTCTAACCTCTATCGGTTCGAAAAAATAAATCGTATAAAATATTTGCTGAATAGCTATCGTCTCAGTATGTTTATAGATCAACAATCACCACAAATAAATGATTCACGCGGTCCAACAATCCTCAACTCTAAAACCCATTCTACAATTGCGTAAGTGTAGTTGAAAATAGTTGTAGTTGTAAGAATATATTGATCAATCACTGTCGAATATGAGAAGAATATTCAACTGTGATTGGTCAATTCTTACAACTACAATCACTTACAACTACGCTTACGTAATTGTAGAATAGGCTTAATAATCGAAATGAAAGATCGTTTTCTTTGTCGTACGATCACACAACTGACAATACAATGATACACGCAGCGGGCTGCGGACAGCGCGTCACTACCTGCCGGCAATGTCGGTTGGAACGTTGGAGATGCATCGTGACGCACCGCACAGTAACAATAAGGGCAGCCGTTGCCTACGCATCAACACGCTGTACTATAACAAACATCAAGGCTAAACGCTAACGGCAAATTATCACTCCGAAATATTACTATTTTACTCCAAAATATTATAAGATAAATTTCACTTTATAAAATACATTTTTTAGTATATTTTGTTCTTTACATTTTACATTTACTTCGATTAAAACGCTATCACAGTCACATATACAATTAATATATTATAACAATATCGATTATTTATTAATACATATATGAATTACTTTTTTTTATGTTGTATTATTACAAATATAACTAATAAATAGGTAATAAAAAATGAATTCATTAATTGAATTGACATGTATTTGCAGTAACTTTCTATTTTCTCCTTTGTAAAAAATATGATTAAATACGTAAAATCTTGAAGAAGTTTTGCAGTTATCTCTTAGGAAAAAATATGTATACTGCGAACATACATCTTTCTACCAGAGATTTAGTTGCTACGAGAACCGGGCGATTTTGCTACTCTTATGCGTTTTAATTCTTAAACAAGACTTTATCACAAAGTTCATACTTTTGATAAGAATGACCATATTTATAATCATATTTCTGTTAAAATGTTTCTTGTCGTATTTCACAATCAGTATCATATCCTTATGACTTAATTTTATTTTTGTGACTCTTGAAGTCATACACACGTTAGTTTTGGGTACCCTTAATACACATGTTCGGTCATTCGTGCTTAGTTTAATTTTCATCACTTTTACAAATATATATAAATTATGAAACAATTTTTACATATATTTTGACATCTTTAGAAAGTATTTGTGCAGTTATATATTCATAACAAATTGTAGATAAATTATTGTAACTAAATATAGTTAACGAAATCAGAAAAATGCACTGTTTCATATAAAAATATAAAACACTGAAACATAAATGTTTAAAGGAAAAGTATGGTGCAGTATCTTAAAATTAATATTCCAAACAAAAAAAAAAGTCCAAGTGTCGACTGTCTAAAAAGTTTAGTTATTGAGTAATCTGAAAATGATATTTTTTTAATATACATGAATGGCTATAAATTGAAGGTATATTGCATTTACATTTTTAAACAATGGATTTTATTATTGCTATTGTGTTAAAAAACCTATAATTTATTAGGAAAATGTTATCTATAACATTACAGACAACATAATATATAATATTACTAATAACATTTAGAATAAAGATAATAAAAATTGCATTTATTAAGGGCTGATATGTTGTTTTAGGGTTAAATTCTTTTTTTAATAATTCGCAAAATATTCTCGCAATACAACTCATAATTAATTGAAGTTTTAAAGAAAAGAAAATTTTTTTTAGTTACAGAAAATGTACACTGTGTACACACCTTGGGTCATTTGTGACCCAGAGGTGAACTTTGGAGTTATGCCAGTTAAAGGATACGGACGAATCGAGACCGGTAACGCACAAAACTTGTTCCCTAGATGCCAAACTTTTTTTAGCAATAGAAAAAAGACCGATATTTGGCCAAGTGCTCTTAGTATTTAAAAAAAAAAAGAAATGGGCAGGACACGAATGACCCAGACGTGTGTACTAAGAGTTAAAAGTGATACAAAAGTGACAATTTAGAACTTGGATCAAAAATTATGCCAATAAGAAATGGACATATTTTAAAAAGTAATTAAAATTAAATGAAAAAATTTATATTTAAAGTACCTATATAAAATTGTATTGTTAAATATAAATATTAATCTTATTAAACTGTTTCATAGGTATATGTATGATATTAATTTTTATATGGAAAATATAAATTTTTCAATTTCAGTCACTTTACAAAAACTATACATCTTCAAAATCAATTTTATTGTTAAAAGAAAAATTGGATACAGTGTACGATGATAGCCTCTTCGTCGAAGTGTATCAAGAAAGATATAATCTTTTAAAGAAATCTATTTTATAAAGTCTATTATTTTATTTCAAAACGGAGTAATAATAGATTTGTTCGTGTTCCTTGCACTTTGTGTACTCAGCATCTTCATTTTCACTTTCTTCACAATGCCCGAATATATATTTATTTTATTTTAATTTTTACAAATAATGATATTTCGATTCTTTATTATTCTTCAGAAAATATTTATACAATTGTGTATTAAAAGAAAAAAAAGGATAGAGACTATTATTTAGCTAGGTGCAACAGTAATTTTAAAGAAAAGAAATGTTCAGGATACAAATGATCAGTTGTAGCTCTGTTCGCATTGCTTGAGCTCTCGAAAAATGTTTACACTTAAAACAAGATAAATATATATTTGGGCATTGAATAGAGAAAAAGAGGTTTTGATTGCAAAAAGTGCAAGTAAACAGACCTCGCGTGTCAACTAAGAGTCTCTTTCATCAACTTCTGGTTAAATTAATCTTAGCAATGCCAAACGAGCGAGTGTTTAAAATTAAAATGTTAAAAAGTATGAGAAGAAAATCCTCTGCGCTGTTAAATTCAACGATTCGCTGATCCATTTTCTTTACTTTCATATTAGATATATTTCCTCCGTCCTATTGCTCGTGGCCGTGGTGACTTCTCTCATATGCCTGTAGTGCACACGCTGGTTGTACACAGTCATATGGGACCTACAGTTTAACGTCGATTCCGAACGACGATTTATTAGAGAAGTGCTCTTGGCAAGGATACTCTCGGTGGTTTGCCATTGTCTTCCGAGAGGAGCTACGAGCGTTCGAAAACATTTTTTGATTCTGCCCAAGATCGAACTCGGGATCTCTGGCATAGCAGTCTCGTGCGCTGCCTGCTACGCCACGCTCGCACTCAATTCAATGTATCGGAGAACGTCTCCTCTTTCTTTCTCTTCTGAGACAAACTATGTTTAGTTTTCAGGGAGCAATCGTGATCAGTGTTGTGTAAGGTACTCTATTTTCTGTACCTGGGTACAGGTACACGTACTAGAAAAATAAAATATTTAGGTACAGGTACAGGCACCTTAAATGTACCTTAAAAATATCTAGTACAGGTACTTTTATTTTTGATATAAAATTTCAGAATAAATTGCATTTAACAAAAAAATTACATCTTTAACCTTATTTGAAATAACGACAGCTTGCTTGTTAGGTATAATCGATATATTTCATGTATCTGCACGTAATATTTATTTACTTATTATACATACATTTTATATGTACATATATAAATATTCTATGCAAGTAAGTTTAAAATATAAGGCTTATTTATAAAGTGACACTTACAAAGCCATTAATTAATTTTATTCAAATAATCCATTTATTAACATTTACTTATTATTAAAAAATACAATAAAATATAATAAAACGCTTGAATAAATTAAATAAATTAATAATATAAAATGCCTACAAAGAGCCAACACAATATCTAAATATGTAAATAAATTTATTAGAATGATAACATAAAAAAGAAATCATAAACATTTCGATCTTAATTTTTTAGGTCATCACTAGTACAATTTAAGTAACGGTTTTTAATGTCAAATCAAAGTTGAAATAGAAATCGTAATCAAAATAACAAAATACATATGTATGTATTTTATTATTTTGCTTGTGATTTTTATTTCAACTTTGATTTGACATTAAAAACCGTAACCTAAATTGTACTAATATATGTGTTTTGTTACTTTGAGTAACATTCTATATAACTTGATGTAATTACGTTAATCGGAAAATTGGTGAAAGAGGCCCTAAGGATTAAGTGCGAAAATTTTGGAGGATTGCGAGTGATGTGAACAGATCTAATGTTTCAAAGCGATAAACGGTTATAGAACCCGTTGGTGCTTGTTTTGGCTGTTGAGCATTCCAACGCGTATGCCAGCGACCAGGCACTCGTGTCTCGTGTTGTCAATGTCAACTTAAGTATCTTCCAGTCAAATTTAAATATTTTTTCTTTGATCTATAGCAAAAATTAGTTGTAACTATTTAGCTATTTTTCTGAATACTTTTATAAAAGTAACAGAGCTAGCTAGTTAGCTATTTCTTGTGGTTTTGATTCGTTAATAGAGGCTTCATACCGTCTGACATTCAATAGATTCGAAGAATTCGTTTTAGAAATAAAAATCTAGAACTTTACAAAGGAACACCAACAAAATGAAATTTCCTGTGCACTTTTTGCCCTTAATATCTTCACTTTCTCTCTTTTCAACATTCAAATATAATATCTATCTTATTTTATGCTCAAAAATTTTTGAGAATTTCAAGCAATGCGAACAGGCCTTGTATTATGCATATTAGTATATAATTATAATATGTTACTCATTGCTATAATGTATGTTACTTGGTCAATTTTATAATAATATGTTTATGTAAATACAATTGTAAAGCAGAGAGCACAGACTCTTACATAAAAGTACAATTTCACGTGCTGCTGAAATAAGCAATTGAAGCGACAGATCTGTCGTTCTTATTCCAGCGGCTAAAATTTTATAGCTTGAACAGTTTCAACTACAAGCAGCAAACGCTCAAACGCTGAGATCCTCAAATCAGAGATTGAACACCGTTTAGATAACTTCTGATTGGTCCGTCATACTCCTCGGAATGCCCAAGAACAAGATGGATACATAAGATAGAATGAGATGTGTGTGCGTGGATATCTCATTCTGTCCCACGCATAATCTATCTCATTCTATCCCAAACAGATCCTGAAAAACATGGCGGATCAAACGTATGGTGTCGAATCTCTGACTTGAAGATCTCTATAATCCAATATATTCTTTTCCTTTGTTGCTGATTCAGATAAAGGATTCGATATAATCAGAATAATCTAATAACTGTTTAATTCAGTGTGTTAATACTGCAAGTGAAAAATACGACCAACATATCAAATCTGTCGCTTAAATGTCAAATTTAACGCTTCTTGCCTTTTTTCATGTATAAAATTGTCGCTCTAATAGTTTTACGACAAAAGTCATCAGGTGACTTTTTTGTCGCTGAAACAGCCAGTTTGAACAGCATGTGAAAAAATACATCTTAACGCATAATATATATCTGATGCATGAAAAAATGAATCATTCGAAGTTCTTTATTTTCTTTCTTTTTATGAAATAGAGGACTTTGATTTGTTGATTTTCTTGTATCTTATGTGCTATATATATGTGTTATGCAAGAGTCTGTGTTCTCTTTTTAAAAGCTGATTTTTCTGTCAAATAAATGAATACGTCTGATTATAATTGTATTTTAAATTAAATTTGTTTTTAATTTTTCAAATCTAGCTATGTACTTAGCTATTTTAATATTTTTTACCATCTAGCTTTTCATTTCTTAGGCTAAATTTCATACCTGACGGTTAACTCTTAACCGAGCTTCAACTTATTCTCAATTTATTATCATTCTTCTATATTCTTCAATTTATTATCTCTTTTTAATTCTAGAATTTGAAAAAGATGAGAAATAAGTTGAACCTCGGTTAAGAGTTAACCGTAAGTTGTAAACTGGGCCTTACAGAATTAGCAACACTGGAGCAGACTCAACAGTTGAGTAAGCGCTCGCTGTTATTGGTGCATTCTTTTAGATTATCCAATCAGCATTTTAGATCTAGAAGAATACATTAATAATAACGAGCGCTCACTCAACTGTTAAGTCCGCTAAACGCAGCCATTTGTCTAGTGTGTCTAGTGTTCGATCGTCATTTGTATGACGCAGTTCGAGTCGGCAGCAGTCAAATCTGTTCTAGTGAAGATATGGGGGCTATTTTATTTCCGTATAGTCCCCGTATTTTATTTCTCAACCGCGTAGAGTGTATTCGAAAATTGCATAAAGCTAATTTGCTTATCGAGCGGTTGAATTAATTGGAACCAATCATATTAAGTAAGAACCAATCATATTCGCTTAGCGAACAAGCTAGTTACTTTGTCAATTAAGCATGCCTATAAATTCAAATAATAATTTGTAAAAAACCTGTGCCTCTAATATGCGAGATATTACGAGTGAATATTATCAAATGATCATAGCTTTATGCGAATATTTTTTTTCACGTAATTTTTCTGTTGCAATATAAGGAAGTGTGCATCGCATCTGATTAATGATAGGAGTTCTGCAAAATGCTGTACAATCGATATATTCCAATAATTGATACGTGCCCGATTGTAATTAACCGTATTTCCGCGAGTGAGTGTTGTGTGAGTGCAACAGAGAATCTGAGAGAAGGAGATCTGAGAGATATCGGGCAACAATCAAGCAATCACGAGGTAAATAATTTATTACTTATTATGTTACTTGTTACTTGCAAGGTTAATTAATCATTTACATGTTATTAACCTTACGATTAATTATTTTATATGTTTAACAATTATTTTCTTAAAATATTATATAAATTAATTTTAGCTCTCTGTTACAATTTGGACTTATTTGCATTTTATATGTAATTATATATTTCTTATTCAACAATTTCATTACTGCGAAATATTGTATCCATAAAGCACAAATTTTTTTTTTATTTTCATAAAAGGACCGAAGTGGTTTCAAATCGAAAATTGGATAAACTTTAAATGTCGTTTATGCACAAACGAACAACTATACATAAATTTTCCTTTTAACATGTTTGTAAGGTTTCTTTATTGAACAAAATCAGATGCAGAAGTCCAAAAAGTATGAATATTTGAGGGAAATATATGTAATTGAAAGTGACTGCATCATTTGCGCATTGCTGTGATTTTGCTACGATTCCGGATGAACGAGTTGGAATTTTTCAATTTCTTTTTGGTGTCGTTTTGTTTATGAGATCCCACTCTATGGACTGAACTAAAATAGAAACAAAACATCAAGATAAGAACAATGGCTGCCAAAAAATAAAAAATGTCGAAAAATTTAAGTTATTTGATGTTAACGGACCTAAAAATAATAACGAACGAAAATTAATTTTTCATATACAAAAGTAGGTTTAGTTTTTTACGGAAAAATTTATTAACTTTATTTTAAAAAAAATGATATCGATATCTGTTCTTAAGTTATCGTGGCAAAATTGACGAAAAATGTTGTTTCGAGAAAAACGCGATTAAAGTTTGAAAAGAAAATTTTTGCTAAAGAATTTGTAAGTCTTTTTATACTAATGGCAAAAATATACTGTGTACCGAATTCTGGAATTCAGTTAACCGTTGTTCTGTTAAGTCGAGCATAGCTTTACCTGAGAGATCAATAGAAATACCAATGACTCCGACGGAGATCCTTCGTATTTCTATTATCCTCTTCTATATTTTTTGGCTTTCCTGAGCTCAATTTTGCGAATTCATCAAAAAAAGCAAACAGGAAAATATTCTTAAAGAATCACATTATTGAAAATTTGTAGTTGTTATATAATATATATTGAATATTCTTAAAGATTCACAGTTATATCTATATTCTATCTTATATCTTATATCTATATTATATCAACAGAATAAAAAACAATTTACTGCGTTTAGCAATTGAAAAAGCAGCTTCGCAAATTTTGTAAAATGGTCTTGCTCTTAATCACTGAAGCTCTCACTGAATGTAAATATATAAATCGAGATATAAACAGATTATATTAAAAATTTTTTACAACAATTGCAAAGCTGCTTCCTTTGCTGAACGCAACCAATAAATTTATATTTTAAATAATTAAATCGTCGAATTTGTGCTTATAAAAATGAATATATATTTATGCCGTTGAAGATATAAAATTTTATTTTTAATTAAAATGTCTGTTAAAGAAATCAGATTTATGTAATAACTATATATTTGTTTATTATACTGTACATCTGTTTATTTGCTTTAATTAGAATTAGCCTTGGTATTATTCTCGCAATGTCTGTTTTTTACAAATTTTTTATCAATTCATGAAACAACATGATTATAAGTAATTATAACTGATAGGCTATAGTAATTAATGGGATAGAAAAGAATTATTTATATAAGTTATATATAAATTGAACGAAAAGCTTTATTACTCCATGAATCAAATGTAATCGTGATGGAATTGGTAAAATAAATTGTTAAGATTATTTGATCTATCTGTACAAATTTATGATCAGCGCCAGCACTGATCAGGATAACTCATAAATATACTGTTACTGAAGCTCACTGTATCGATTTTATACAATCAGCGTAATCAGTTAATAATGAACA
Source organism: Trachymyrmex cornetzi (assembly GCF_001594075.2). NCBI lineage: Eukaryota > Metazoa > Arthropoda > Insecta > Hymenoptera > Formicidae > Trachymyrmex > Trachymyrmex cornetzi. The sequence continues at coordinate 768,115 of NW_017300158.1, forward strand.
AATTGAAATACAAGCACTATTGAAATCATAGCGGTTATTGTGGTCGCATCGAAAGTGACGTTATAAATCAATTTTCTGCTTACAGTGTATTGATATGTAAACGGAAAATACTTATCCTAACGGATTATTCTAACAACTAATGCGATCATTCTGCGATTGGTTTGTATTCAGTCGGTTAATTAGCAATTCAGGATTAATTAGCAGCAATTAATCTAATGCGCAGATTATCAATTTGCCTTTTTCAGATATCGATTTTTTTTTCGCTCTTTCTCTCTCTCTCTCTCTCTCTCTCTGTCTTTCTCGTAATAACTGCGGCATACTTATACGCTGCTGTACAAAAAATTTTTTTAATATTTGACGGATATAAAATGGTATTGAGAGGTATTGAACTTTGTATATTGTTACATTCTTTTACATAATCTATCCCACGATTTAAGTACGTCAACTTCAAAAAAAAAAATTTTTCAAAACGCAAGAAAGCAATGATTCAAGATTATACATTTTCTACAAAAATGTACTTGTGTTATAAATAATTAATATATAATATTATAAATCATTTACAGATTTTTATTTACAAAAATTTTTTGATAGATTTTCAGCACATTAACATCTCTCTAATCGGATACCTTGATTGAACATCAAATTATTAAATTGCTTGTCAATTTAATTTGTGACATTACTACAATAGTGCATTTACGTTTCTAAGTCCCAAAACCAATTATAAGCTTTAAATCTTACTTGTTGTGTATTCACATTGTACGGTCTTAAATAAATAGTTTATTGACATTAAATTATATTGTAAATTAAATTTCATATATGATAAATATAAGATTTTAATTCTAACATATTTCTAATATATTTCTATGCACAATCTTCTGACTTTTTTATTTCATTGTAGGTACTTGATAATATGGTTTTTCTGTGTCGTTTCATTACGCCGCGTTATAAATATCAGTAATTTTGAATGCTTGAGATAAATTGATCTCGCTTTCTAGATTCGGTTTAAATGGTTTTTTATTTTATTCTTTATATTCTCTTTATTTTATTCTTTGTTTTATCAATTGATTCTTTTTACCGTTGCGGACACGTGTGCAGACAACTATATTCCACCCGAAAAAATAGCGCCATATATAAAGAAGCTAATGTGTATAGTATTTTTCACATCAGAATAGAATCAATTTACGAAAAATTATTTTCTTCCAAAAGAATGATATACAACGTTAAGCTATCAGAACACTTGGACTTTTTTTCGCACGGAATAGTTGTAACACGTGTTCGTGACGGTAAAAAGAATCAATTAGATCGGACCTAGAAACGAGCGAGATCAATATACCTCGAGCATTCGGAGTATTGATATTTACAGCGTAATTAACGATTGAAACGACACGGATTGTCACGGAGTTTACTGGAGATCTCGTTCACTAGTATGTTTCTCGTACGCGCAGAAAGTAAGCGAGTGTTCCGTAAATTTCTTACGATAGCATTTCCGTGACTTATTACAGCAGCAGGCGAGAAACGTTAGTGGTGCCGTGTCGACTAATGGCGCCATGTGGCTAGAAAATAAGAAGGCATAAGTAAGAAAACGTTACAAATCCACCCCACCGTATTGGACGCCGCATCGGCCATAACGTTAAACGACAATATAGGACCGGCGCCCTTCGTCATGCGAAAGACCGAAACGGCCTTACCCCATTAAATGTACTTATATGAGATACTAGCCGGTGGGCAGCCAACCGCGCATCAATCACGATAATAGGACAATAAATATCTGACCGGCAGGCGACTGCCCGGCTAAGGTCAAAAGTGCAGTAGCTTGCAATTTCTGCCCGATTTCCTGCCGATATTCGCTCGCAATAACTCAACCTTCACATCTGTAATATGTAATCGCTCCCCTACCGTGGTCTAAGCCTTGCATTAAAGTGTCACGCTGATCCAACCCCTTTCTACCCTCTGTGTCGAAGTACGCAGTACTCTGTGCAACAGTTCGATAGTTTACTGGCAAGATTTGTCGCTTCCTAGCATAACTTGCTATGTAGGCTGCAAAAGGCAAAACGGATCTCACACTTGACCAACCAGAAAATTCCTCGATTTTGTTTACGCGATGGTATAAAAGCGATAAAGAATTCTGACTTTTCTTATGTCACCTTCATTCAAGAGTGTAGAAATGTCTCTTTACCAAATAATATCAGGATTATTAGAAATTATATGATCTGTTATATGAGAATTAAAATAAGATTATACAAAAAATGGAATAATTATAAATTATATATTAGATTTTTACTAATTACATTTTAATATTATCAATAATGATGTTCATGTTTATTTATTATGTGACAATTATTTTTTGCTGATATTTGGTTATTATATTACATAACACTTGTTTTTATATATTTTAAAAAAATTTTATTAATTAATAAAGAGTTCTTCAATTTGAGCTATCAGACATTAATCCTACAATTTGTAATGTTATGTTAAATTAGAATTCAAATAGGAATTTTTATAGAATTTGAAAAAATTCTTTATAGAAACATTTTATTTCTTTGCATCTACTTTTAATAAAAATCAATTGAAAATATAACTTTTAGAAATTAAACAACGAAATTCACAAAATAATGCAAACATGTGCTTGCTTAATGAAGTATCGATAGTCGTCATTTCATGCGACAGTTGGAATACTAAGTCGACCTCGTTTTCCGAGCGGGTTATTCAAAACGGAAGTTTAGATATACGCGCCTAAAGTAATACGAAAGTGGCGTATCGGACCGAAACTTCACCCTTTAATATATAAATATGGCAAAGAGGCGGGGCTCAGCATAAGGCGCGTGTGCATTAACTGTTCAAAACTACGACATGTAAACTTGCTTTCCTCCTCTATAAACCATAAAACAACGGGCTCTGGACCGGCAGACGACCTCGCAACCCGCTAACTATTAAAAGTTGCAAATTGCTGCAGACACACTGCGGGCCCCGTGTTCGCGTACCGGCCGTCTTGGGCACTCCCGCGCGTTCGTCCTATCCTAACTTACTTACCCGACTTACTCACTTTCTTACTTATATAGTCACTCGTTTACTTACTTATTCCCCGCTTCGTATTCCTTATCCTTCGCACTTTTCCGCGCCTCGCTTTTCCCTGTTAACATTACTTGTTCTTGTCACACATATACCTTCACACGTGCGCCTAAACTTTTTTTTTAAACAACTAGTCTAGCAGAAATCTGGAGAAATGTGATTAGTGTTGAAAGTATAAAAATAACTGAGCATCTCACACAAATATTATTTTTTATTATATTTGTTAGAATTCAGTTGTGATGCAATAACTATTATCTTTTGCCATTCAAGCCACAACGAACGAATCCATCAGTCGGTTAGAGATAATTTATATTTGGGGTTGTTATACATAATAGACAATAACGCAGATTATTTAACTTCTGTACACACCGGTGTTCAATATACTATCCAGCAAACTATTTGCTACGGTTAGTTTACCGTTTAGTTGCGGCGTCCCAATGTCGCTTCCAAATATATTTTGTAAAATAGTTTACGATGCGCGGCTGGCTGATAATCGTACAAAGCACCGCGTGGGCGTAAATGCTTTATCAAGCGGGACGGAATATTTTGCCTCTGTTCAAACATTTCGCCATAATTCGGTTCAATTATCATTTGATTATATCGATTTTAGAGGTGTGTATTTAGCATCAACGTACAAATGCGGGCTCGTGAAATTATAAAAAATATGTCCGAGCGGAGACGCAAATCCTACGAGCAGTTAAACCGAAAGCTTACCAAAATTGAATATATAATAATTCACATCAAATTCTTTAACATATGTGTTGTAAAATGAGTGCGCAAATCTCTAATAAAGAATTTTTCTTCCTGTTTCACTTTATAACAGAATTTATAATAGAATTTCTTCGCTTTACTGCATACCGATAGCTACAAATTGTTAATTACGTCCGACTGCATCGTGTCAGCTTCATAATGAAATGTTAAAGCCGCTTTTAAAAATTACTGGCAGAAACTCAATAAATTTATCATACCATTAATCAACATATATGCGTTTTCATGTTAAAATACATATTTGATGCGATATATTTCGTGCACACTGTAATTTTACGCAGGCAATTTTATTGTTATCTCAGTAAAAAGCAAGAAAAAAATACTGGTTGAAAAAACTCTGATACATCGAGTTTTGCTGAATATAATTCGACTCGAATAACAAAGGCGCGTAAAAAGCAAAGTTATCGTTCAATTGTATGGTCTTTATTAAAATAACCGACTTTCTAATTGCTGCCGTCTTAAAACGCTTTTTTACCTCCTATGCACCAGTTTCATAAACCCTCATAATCCAAGAGAGTTAAATATCGTACCTGCCAGAGACTGCACGAACGACGCCAAGGGTCGACTATGCCGACGGCCAAGAAAATGAAAAGTAACGATTCAATATCAACGCCACGCGGGTTGCGTGTAGCGAATTAACACGTACTGATACGGCTGGTGTGTCGTCCAACGTTGGTGACACCATTCTTCCATTAACCCTGTCTACATTTTCTGCGTATTGTGCGCGTGGCTTTTATTATCCGCGCACTTCGGCCGTAACATTTTACTATTTCCTGCTTATATCATGCTCGTGAAATCTATCACCCATTAATTGGTAATAGGATTACGTAGAGAAATGAAATGACGTAGCTGAAGGATGTATCGTAAAAATTCATTTTAGTTTTAATTAAAAATATATTTAAATAAAATGTGAAACGTACGTAGTTAATGTTGTTAAGAAAAAATTTTTTTA